>NC_064614.1:600775803-601078834 GCF_023898315.1 Schistocerca nitens | reverse complement strand
CGACTCGTCACATCGTTGAGACGTGAAGGCTAGATTAAAACGGAACACTGAGAAATCCGAGGTCCGGTCCAGATTCGGTCCCGCCACCTCTCAGTTTACGGACACGCCCTTCACCACTTTCATTTACTTATCATTTCATTTACTTATTTTTCATCCCCCTTCCACTAAACCACCAGGCCCGACATGTACACAGATAGTTCATCTACAGGTTTTCATGAATGAGTTTGATATCTGGGAGACCATGAAAATTGCTGAGTACTGGAAAACTGCCCTGATACACCCACTACACAAAAAAGATGACAAGACTGACCGGAACAAATGGTTCAAATGGCTCTGAGCACTATGGGACTCAACATCTTAGGTCATAAGTCCCCTAGAACTTACAACTACTTAAACCTATCTAACCTAAGGACATCACACACACCCATGCCCGAGGCAGGATTCGAACCTGAGACCGTAGCAGCCCCGCGGTTCCGTACTGCAGCGCCAGAACCGCACGACCACCGCGGCCGGCTGACCCGAACAACTACAGAGGAATATCCCTACTACCGGTTACAAACAAGATCCTCTCTAAAGCTTTACTGAACAGACTAGAATGCCAGACCGACTACTTGACTGGGGAATACCAAGCAGACTTCCGTAAAGGGCGGTCTTGTGCGGAACAAATTTGGAACCTCAAAATGATTTTACAACACAAACAGAACCTGATCATTACCTTTGTCTACTTCAAAAAGCCGTACGACTCTAGCGACCGGAAAACTCTTTCAAAATTCTAGCTGAATACAAAGTAGACAGCAAAACACGGACTATCGTCGAACAAACCTTGACCAACACGACCTCCAAAGTAAAGTTCCGGGGGGAACTATCAGGGCCCTCTGAAATTCGCACAGGTGTCCGACAAAGCGATGGCCTCTCACCTCTCCTTTTCAATCTAGTGTTAGATAAGGTTATAAAAGAATGGGAAATATCACAACAGGGGATAACCTTAGGAAACCTACAGATTAAATGCCTGGCTTTTGCAGACGATTTGGCGATTGTCACGAAAGGTATAAACGAAACAAAAGACGCTATTGAAAAACTAGACGAAATCGCTTCCAAAACTGGGCTACAGATCTCTTACGAAAAGACACAGTTTATGAGCACAAAGAAACTCTAGTCTCTGAACACAAAGGACGGCACGATTTACAAAACGGCAGACTTCAAATACCTCGGTGAAACATGCATGGGGGCTTAATTAAAAAAGATGAAAATAATTTTAGTAGCTGTATGTCCGATTACGAAGTCTCGTAACGGTTGGCCCTGACTGTTATTATTACGCTATCTGACTGCATAGAACAACAACAAAGAATGAAATGGAAATTTTCATTAACACAATTAATTAATTAAGTCCCCAGCAACTATAAAACCTACGAAACCAAAGCACAAGTGTAACTGTTCTGTGTGTGGAAGTATGACTCAACGTACGCATCTGGCACGGTTCTCCTTGTAGCACCAATCATGTAGAAAAGGTGCAAGTAACAGTCCATACTATTCACCATAACTACTGAGACAGTTCAGTCATGAACAATAGTTTGAATGCACATACAATTTCTTTAACAAAATATAATCAATGCTCTTACACTAAACATACAAATCATAATAAACACACAAATGATATCAGATAATTGTCCTATTAACTATTACAATACACAAATCCAGTAAACCTATAACATTTATGGGTGTCAGTGCAAGCCACTACCAACAAATAAAATAATATTTAGGAGATAGGTGGGTAGGATTAGGAAACGAAAACACACAAAACACACTCACTCATCTTTCATCAACATTAGTGCTACTGTGTAATTGAATAGTGTTAACTGTGTAAATGCAATTCTGTCAAAATTTTATGTTCATCATGTGTATCAAGTAGTAGTGGCAGCAATGTATAACAGTCAATAATAGTTAGTCAACGTCATAGTCATCATGTCAAGACCAATGTTTGCCAAGCCAGATCAAATTGTACTGTTGCTGAACAACTGTCAGTGAGCCAAGATATGCAATTGCTTCCTCTCTCCCAAAAAAAATATGTACTGCTTAGTGATTTAACAAAGTGTGTGTATAGACAATCTTCCTTCCACTTTAGTGTTCTAGTCTGCCATCTTCATCCTCCTTGTTCCATATAAACCAACAAAAACAATATGCTCCTCATTTACTTTACCTCTTATCCACCAAAACTCCAATAATCATCAACTTCACCTAATCTCAATACCTCAATAATACGTCGATACATATAAACCTCAGCACCAATATCATTTCAATATCATTTACCTTACCTTTTGTCCACGAAAACTCCAATAATCATCACTTAATCTTATCTCAATACTTCACTAATACCTCTTCAACTTCACATAATCTCAATAATACCTCAATAATAAATCTTCAATACGTCGATACCTATAAACCTTATTGCCAATATCATTTCACTTCCATAACAACTCTTTCCTCTAGTCAGTCTCCTCGAACAAGTACAGACAAAATCCTAGTGCAACTTCAATTCAGCATCCCATACAATCCGAAGACACAGTGTCCACACACAACCTCTGTGCAATCCATCTGACCCAAATTTTCTACTCATTATAAATTATAAGATACATTTTGGTTCCTTGTCCATCATTAAATAAAAGAAATGCATACATGACCTCTAACAGACTTTAGTTCGAATAACTCTCAGTGATTAAGTACGATTACGGAGTGTGAATGATCATAATATTTCACAGTGTGTACACCACTTCAAGAATCATAGCAGAAGCAAACATGTGGAGTACTTTTTGTGTCAAGTGTCACTTCCTATTTCAATTGCTCACCAAAATGCAGTGTAATACTGTCAATGGTCTAAACCTAGTTTTGGTCTGTCATGTCGTTAGCTTCCTTCCTATTAGCATAAATTTATACAGATTCCATAAAACCTCAGCTCATGTGACTTCTATGACTTTCTTGTACTAATGTCGTTCGTCGAATTACTGCAGTTCATTTTCTTATCTTAAAAATATAAGGCACTGAGCGTAAGCAAAACAAGCAATAGCGAGTAAATATACCAGTAGAGAACAGAATGTCAACAAGTGGATGCAGCACAATTCTTACAACGAGGCTCTGCCAAGCGAACAATCTATAATTAATACAATAGTGTGACCTAAACTCTATGTACGTACACAGTATATCAGCATTTCTATATTCTAAATTGAAGAGTAGTTATTACAACAAAACAGAAACGTGTAAATATGCAATCCATACGCACAGCAGCAAACATGCCCTACACAATAAACAGGTCATTAGCATCACATCGACATAAGCAAATAAATGTTCATATGTAATCTTAATAAGTACCCATGAAGGCGCAAGCAGATAAATCACAAAGTATAACTTACATATCTAACCACATCAGCACAATTAATCAGGTGACAATTATAATTTAAATAAATAAGCACAGCAGGCACATAATTAAAAAATATGACATCAGTGAAAAAGCATAGCAGCCAAGCGATGCATAATATACACAAGTAATAACACTGTTCATTAATCAATAATTGTCAAAATCAGCAAATGTACACAAGCACGTCGCTTCACAAGTAAATTCATAGAACATGAAATTTAGCACAAAGTATGAATCACGTAATCGCGAGCAGCAAATTACGTCTAAAGTACGTACCTAAGTGGAATTATGTTACCTGAAAAATAAACTCAATTAATAGTTACCCTTTTCAGTTTATTACCTTTTTTTTTTTTCGAAATTACATTCTTCCTGAAATTTTCTCCAAAGCAAGTCGTCTTAACGTCGGACACGCACAGAATTTACCTGAAGGTCTTAAATATTTTACACAACCGTATCCTGAAAAATACTGAACGTTAATAACATAATTTATGAAGTCATCATAGCTATATACAGAATTTATTCGGAGAAATTAGACTGTGTATTTGCTTACGTCTGTCAGTGCATTCGCACTGAGCGCTCGATCAGCTGTAGGCGCGTGACGTAGGAAGCGATTGTTTGCGGTCAACGACTGCCTTGTGCGGCGCGCCGACTTGACTGTTGCTTTGAGTATGTGCCGCCGCCAAAACACAGCGCGGTATCCTTGTACTCTCTTCGTGTTTACATGTAGCTGTTGGTTTCTCAAAAGTATGTCATTCCACAAAAATTTTTACGTTCGATATATGATGTATTCCCTTAGAGCGCCGAGATTTAAGAGTTTCTACTTCAACAGTGTTATCATGAATAATTTTGCGAACTCTAAATGGACCGTTATAAAGCAGAAAAAATTTGCGACACAATCCTTTTCCTTTATGAGATAAACGGTGGGACTTAATTAACACCTTCTGGCCAACTGACAAGATTTTTAAACGACCAGGACGCTTAGCTGATTTCTCTCTTCTAGCAGCCGCCGATGCAATATTTTGTAGAGCCAGGTTGACAACTTCAGAATGCCGCAGTTTCCGTGAAGGCGGAAAAGGAACGATTTCAGAAATGCGATTTGTTGGTACTTTATTTTTTAATATCAATAGAGGCGGTAAAGAAGTTGAGTCATTAGGAAGTTCATTCAGAATGTTTTGAAAAATATGAAGATACTGATCCCAAGTTCTGTGATTCTGATGACAATAAAGACGGCACAATTTATTGATTTCCTTCATCCATCTCTCTGAAGCGTTAGATTGAGGGTGAAAAAGTGAAATGAAAATTGGTTTAATTTTACGACGCCGTAGAGTACGAAGCCAAATTTTAGAGCGAAACTGTGATCCATTATCTGATATAACCTTATCAACATGACCCACTTCTTTAAGAAAATGTTTGATGAAAGCATTAGATACTGAACGAGCTGTTGCTTTGCGTAAAGGTGTAAAACACACATATTTTGATGTCAACTCCACTGCTACAAAAATGTACGCAAAACCATTAGTAGATCGAACCACTGGACCGAACAAATCAACTGCAGCCATCTCCTTTAATTTCGCTGGAATGATAGGAAACAACGGTGCTCTGTGAGAAACAGTTGGCGGCTTAGCCTTTTGACATAATTTGCATTTGGCAAGAACAGATCGAATACGTTTTTCCATATTACTGAAGTAACAATTTTCTCGCAATTTATGAAAACATTTTCTGGGACCAAAGTGCGCATAACTAAAATGTGTGTACCAAATCAATTTATTGACCCACTCATCAGGAATACAAACTAACCAAACAGAGTTGTCGACCGATTTTCGTTTGAAAAGAATATCATTGCGAACTGAATAATACTGTCTGATCGCTACGCTTTCCTTTCTCCTCCACTTCTCCTTAATGTCCTTCCAGATTGGATCCTTATTTTGCTCCTTAGCGATGTCCTGGAGCGAAGATGAAATAAAGTTCTCAAACGCAACACCTTGAATGTACATCAAACAACAATGGTTTTCTTTGCAGTCCTGTTCAGCACTTTGTTTCAAACCCATAGGTGCACGTGATAAAGCATCAGCAACAATATTTGAAGATCCCTGTATGTAAACAATACTAAAATCAAATTCCTGTAGATACAGCGCCCATCGTGACAATCTGCCATGAGTTAATTTTGGCGACATAAGAAATTCCAAAGCTCGATGATCAGTGTAAACCTTAGTATGTCTACCAAACAAAAATGTGCGAAATTTTGTGAAAGCCCAAACAACAGCCAAAGCTTCAAGTTCCGTAATCGAATAATTCTTTTCGGATTTAGAGAGAACACGACTTCCAAATGCAATAGTCTTCTGTACTACAACGCCGTTTTCTTCTATCTCTTGAAATAAATGTGCACCTAGGCCTTTGTATGATGAGTCCGTCGCCAAACAAAAATCTCTAGATAAATCCGGATGTGAAAGAAGTGGAGTAGCAACTAAAGCGTCACGAAGTTGTTCAAATTCTGATTGAGCTTCCTCATCCCAACACCAATTAGAATTCTTTCCAGATAGTTCACATAAACGAGGTGTGGCCAAATTGTCCAATCTAACAAAGCGTCTAAGAAAATTACAGACACCAAGGAAACTACGAACATCACGTTTTGTGGAAGGAACAGCATAATTACGAATAGCGTCTAGTTTCTCTGGATCAGGGAGAATACCTTCCGTAGAAATAATGTGACCGAGAAATTTCACCTGAGAACGACCAAATTCTGATTTTTCCAAGTTCACTGTCATGCCAACTCGTGCAAAAATACGTAATAATGAATCCAAAATTTTGTTGTGCTCACTCCAAGAACGTTTAGCAATAAGAATGTCGTCAACATAAGAAGTAATATTGTCACGAAGATAAACAGGTAAAATTTCATTTAAACTACGAATGAATGCTGCTGAAGATACAGTAAGTCCAAACGGTAATTTCCGAAACTGGTAACAGTTACCAAAGGCTAAAAAAGCAGTATATTTTCTACAATCAGGGTGGAGTTCTATTTGCCAAAAACTTGCGCGCATATCAATCGTGGATAAAACTTTAATTCCATGGAAATGTTGAAGAAGTTCATCTAAATTTCAGATCCTAACCGTGTTTCCATGGTTCCCATCCGTGTTTCCATTGCTCCCATTTGTGATCCCAGATTTAATATTGCACCCATCAACTGCTCCATAATAGCCGGTTCGAAATTCTTTTCGCCCCTAACATTTCCCGCGAAACCAACTTCTTTCGTCATGGCTGTAAAGCTATCTGTGTTCGATACTATTTCCGAATCTTCTATCGTTAATCTCGTATTCTGTGAATTTCCTGATTGAGAAAAATTTTGAAATGGTTCCGGACTATTTTCCCGACTTATTACATTGTTTTCAACTCCATTATTCATCATACTGTTGTCCTGTGTTGGCGAGTTCGCCATGTTAACAATTTCGTCATTCTCACTATCCATCATTTTTGCCTTTTTCATCGACCGCGTAATCATTTACAAAACATACAAAACTCGTCACTATATGAAAATTACACACAATGACACTTTATCTCCAACAATACCATTCACACGAATTGTTTCCCTCAAACACGATTAATCGAACAATTGAAATAATCGCACTAATTGTCAAATCCGTAGACAAGACAAAAAATCAAATTCAGAGAAAAAATATCATTATAAGAATGACAATTACCAAATCTACACATGCAAAACAGACTATAATTACTAAACTACAAATTACTACAACAATGCTACTGTCTACTATTTTTACAATCAGAAGATTCCAAGGGACGATCCGAAGCAGTGGTCGCCACGTGCATGGGGGCTTAATTAAAATAAAATGCAAATAATTTTAGTAGCTGTATGTCCGATTACGAAGTCTCGTAACGGTTGGCCCTGACTGTTATTATTACGCTATCTGACTGCATAGAACAACAACAAAGAATGAAATGGAAATTTTCATTAACACAATTAATTAATTAAGTCCCCAGCAACTATAAAACCTACGAAACCAAAGCACAAGTGTAACTGTTCTGTGTGTGGAAGTATGACTCAACGTACGCATCTGGCACGGTTCTTCTTCAACAACACAAGAAATTTTAAATATCACTTATACTGAATTAATTAAAGGAAATAAAATTACCATAATTACTCAAGAAAACCAGAATTACACTCTAATCCAAGAACACAAGCCAGATGCTTTGTTGACTGAACCTGTAATGACGCATTATTTAAAACATGGAAATAATGAAAAATAAATCAAGTTTCGTTACCTTCATATATTGACCAAAATCACTCTCATAATTACAATATATCTCCACACCAACTCGCTATTACCACATCTCAACAAGAACTTTTCAGTATCACATCTCAGCAAGCACTCCTTACTAGCACATCTCAACACGAACTGACTACTACGAGTCCTGGACAAGCACTGACTACTACGACATCTCAATAATCACTGCCAGTGGAGGCGGCGGAACAATGCTCTCCAGCGATCTCTGGCGCTGTGGCTCAGTGTAGCCACCTTTCATATGCCCTTCCTCCACGGCTAGAATTTGATGGTATTTTTGCCAGCATTGGTAGTGAAAATACCACCAAATTCGTCAAAAAAATACAGACAAAAATAAAAGATAATATTAATACGTAAATATCATATAACTAGATAAAATTTTGGCTTTGCACTGACCTTTCAATAACCTAATATATAAAATACAGTAAGCAATACAAATTCTTTCATACATGTGACTTTACATAACAGTTTACACAAGTATTATGTGGTTAAACAGTTCAATCAATAGCGTCAGCAATGACGAATATGTGCAGGTAAGAGTCTCATAACTTTCCACAAACAGTAATACACAATAAATCAGTTTATACAAATATTCACATAAACGCTTTCCATAGCCCAAGAATAAGCAGTTGACAGTTCCAGCAGTAGCACCCAGCAATGGTCAACAGGTGCAAATACCAATAAGTAACATTTTTTCAATAGAAGCAGTCCATCAGTGGCACCCGCAATGTTGAGCAGGTGCAGACACCAACAAGTAACACCATTTCAGTAGAAGCAGTCCATTAGTGGCACCAGAAATGTTGATCAGGTGCACACAGCAACAGGTGACTTCATTTCAGTAGAAGCAATCCATCAGTGGCACCCGCAATATTGAGCAGGTGCAGACACCAACAAGTAACACCATTTCAGTAGAAGCAGTCCATTAGTGGCACCAGCAATGTTGATCAGGTGCACACAGCAACAGGTGACTTCATTTTAGTAGAAGCAATCCATCAGTGGCACCCAGCAATGTTGAGTAGGTGCAGACAGCAACAATTGACATCATTTCGGTAGAAGCAGTCCAATCAGTGGCACCCAGTAATGGTGACCAGGTGCAGACAGCAAGAAGCAACATCATTTCAGTAGAAGCAGTCCATCAGTGGTACCCAGCAATGTTGAGCAGGTACACACAGCAACAAGTCACATTTCTCAGCAGAAGCAGTTCCATAAAATTCACTAGCGCTGATCACACTGTTCATCAGAGTTTATAAGCAGAAATTAAACATGTCCTAGTGGCACCAATCATGTAGAAAAGGTACAAGTAATAGTCCATAATTTTTACAATCACTGATCACACAGTTCATCAGCAGAAATTAAACATGTCCTTGTGGCACCAATCATGTAGAAAAAGTGCAAGTAACAGTCCATACTATTCACCATAATTACTGAGACAGTTCAGTCATGAACAATAGTTTGAATGCACATACAATTTCTTTAACAAATTATTATCAATGCTCTTACACTAAACATACAAATCATAATAAACACACAAATGATATCAGGTAATTGTTACATTAACTATTACAGTACACAATAACAGTTAACCTATAATATTTATGGGTGTCAGTGCAAGCCACAACAAACAAGTGAAATAATATTTAGGAGATAGGTTGGGATCACTTCTCTGGGATTATAAAAGGAAAACACACAAAACACACTCACTCATCTTTCATCCACATTAGTGCTACTGTGTAATTGAATAGTGTTAACTGTGTAAATGCAATTCTGTCGAAATTTTATGTTCATCATGTGTATCAAGTAGTAGTGGCAGCAATGTATAACAGTCAATAATAGTTAGTCAACGTCATAGTCATCATGTCAAGACCAATGTTTGCCAAGCCAGATCAAATTGTACTGTTGATGAACAACTGTCAGTGAGCCAAGATATGCAATTGCTTCCTCTCTCCCAAAAAAATATGTACTGCTTAGTGATTTAACAAAGTGTGTGTATAGACAATCTTCCTTCCACTTTAGTGTTCTAGTCTGCCATCTTCATCCTCCTTGTTCCATATAAACCAACAAAAACAATATGCTCCTCATTTACTTTACCTCTTATCCACCAAAACTCCAATAATCATCATCATCACTTAATCTTAATACCTCAATAATACGTCGATACATATAAACCTCAGCACCAATATCATTTCACTTCCATAACAACTCTTTCCTCTAGTCAGTCTCCTCGAACAAGTACAGACAAAATCCTAGTGCAACTTCAATTCAGCATCCCATACAATCCGAAGCCACAGTGTCCACACACAACCTCTGTGTAATCCATCTGACCCAAATTTTCTACTCATTATAAATTATAAGATACATTTTGGTTCCTTGTCCATCATTAAATAAAAGAAATGCATACATGACCTCTAACAGACTTTAGTTCGAATAACTCTCAGTAATTAAGTACGATTACGGAGTGTGAATGATCATAATATTTCACAGTGTGTACACCACTTCAAGAATCAAAGCAGAAGCAAACATGTGGAGTATTTTTTGTGTCAATTGTCACTTCCTATTTCAATTGCTCACGAAAATGCAGTGTAATACTGTCAATGGTCTAAACCTAGTTTTGGTCTGTCATGTCGTTAGCTTCCTTCCTATTAGCATAAATTTATACAGATTCCATAAAACCTCAGCTCATGTGACTTCTATAACTTTCTTGTACTAATGTCGTTCGTCGAATTATAGCAGTTCATTTTCTTATCTTAAAAATATAAGGCACTGAGCGTAAGCAAAACATGCAATAGGGAGTAAATATACCAGTAGAGAACAGAATGTCAACAAGTGGATGCAGCACAATCCCTATAACAAGGCTCTGCCAAGCGAACAATCTACAATTAATACCATAGTGTAACCTAGTCTCTATGTTTGTACACAGTATATCAGCATTTCTATATACTAAATTGAAGAGTAGTTATGACAACAAAACAGAAATGTGTAAATATGCAATCCATAGGCAAGGCAGCAAATATGTTATCTATCATAATAAACAGGTCATTAGCATAATATCAGCATAAGCAAATAAATGTTTATATGTAACCTTAATAAGTAAACATGAAGGCGCAAGCAGATAAATCACAAAGTATAACTTACATATCTAACCACATCAGCACAATTAATCAGGTGACAATTATAATTTAAATAAATAAGCACAGCAGGCACATAATAGAAAAATATGACATCAGTGAAAAAGCATAGCAGCCAAGCGATGCATAATATATACAAATAACAACCCTGTTCATTAATTAATCATTGTCAAAATCAGTTAATATGCGTAAGCACGTCGCTTCACTAGTAAATTCATAGAACATGAAATTAGCACAAAGTATGAATCACGTAATCGCAAGCAGCAAATTACGTCTGAAGTACGTACCTAAGTGGAATTATGTTACCTGAAAAATAAACTCAATTAACCGTTACCTTTTTTTGTTTATTACTTTCTTCTTCGAAATGACCTTCTTCCTGAAAATTTTCTCCAAAGCAAGTCGTCTTACGTCGGACACGCACAGAATTTACCTGAAGGTCTTAAATACTTTATACAACTGTATCCTGAAAAATACTGAACGTTAATAACATAATTTATGAAGTCCTTATAGCTTTATACAGAATTTATTCGGAGAAATTAAACTGTGTATTTATTTACGTCTGTCAGTGCATTCGCACTGAGCGCTCGATCAGCTGTAGGCGCGTGACGTAGGAAGTGATTGTTTGCGGTCAACGACTGCCTTGTGCGGCGCGCAGACTGACTGTTGCTTTGAGTATGTGCCGCCGCCAAAACACAGCGCGGTACTCTTGCATTCTCCGCATGTTTACGTAGCTGTTAGTTTCTCTAAAGTATGTCATTCTACAAAAATTTTTACGTTCGATATATGATGTATTCCCTTAGAGCGCCGAGATTTAAGAGTTTCTACTTCAACAGTGTTATCATGAATAATTTTGCGAACTCTATACGGACCGTTATAAAGCAGAAAAAATTTGCGACATAAGCCTTTTCCTTTATGAGATAAACGGTGGGACTTAATTAACACCTTCTGGCCAACTGACAAGATTTTTAAACGACCAGGACGCTTAGCTGATTTCTCTCTTCTAGCAGCCGCCGATGCAATATTTTGTAGAGCCAGGTTGACAACTTCAGAATGCCGCAGTTTCCGTGAAGGCGGAAAAGGAACGATTTCAGAAATACGATTTGTTGGTACTTTATTTTTTAATATCAGTATAGGCGGTAAAGAAGTTGAGTCATTGGGAAGTTCATTCAGAATGTTTTGAAAAATATGAAGATATTGATCCCAAGTTCTGTGATTCTGATGACAATAAAGACGACACAATTTATTGATTTCTTTCATCCATCTTTCTGAAGCGTTAGACTGAGGGTGAAAAAGTGAAATGAAAATTGGTTTAATTTTACGACTCCGTAAAGTACGAAGCCAAATTTTAGAGCGAAACTGTGATCCATTATCTGATATAACCTTATCAACATGACCAACTTCTTTAAGAAAATGTTTGATGAAAGCGTTAGATACTGAACGAGCTGTTGCTTTGCGTAAAGGTGTAAAACACACATATTTTGATGTCAACTCCACTGCTACGAAAATGTACGCAAAACCATTAGTAGAACGAACCACTGGACCGAACAAATCGACTGCAGCCATGTCCTTTAATTTCGCTGGAATGATAGGAAACAACGGTGCTCTGTGAGAAACAGTTGGCGGCTTAGCCATTTGACATAATTTGCATTTGGCAAGAACGGATCGAATACGTTTTTCCATATTACTGAAGTAGCAATTTTCTCGTAATTTATGAAAGCATTTTCTGGGACCAAAGTGCGCATAACTAAAATGTGTGTACCAAATCAATTTATTGACCCACTCATCAGGAATACAAACTAACCAAACAGAGTTGTCGACCGATTTCCGTTTAAAAAGAATGTCATTGCGAACTAAATAATGCTGTCTAATCGCTACGCTTTCCTTTCTCCTCCACTTCTCCTTAATGTCCTTCCAGATTGGATCCTTATTTTGCTCCTTAGCGATGTCCTGGAGCGAAGACGAAATAAAGTTCTCAAACGCCACACCTTGAATGTACATCAAACAATAATGGTTTTCTTTGCAGTCCTCTTCAGCACTTTGTTTCAAACCCATAGGTGCACGTGATAAAGCATCAGCAACAATATTTGAAGATCCCTGTATGTAAACAATACTAAAATCAAATTCCTGTAGGTACAACGCCCATCGTGACAATCTGCCATGAGTTAATTTTGTTGACATAAGAAATTCCAGAGCTCGATGATCGGTGTAAACCTTAGTATGTCTGCCAAACAAAAATGTGCGAAATTTTGTGAAAGCCCATACAACAGCCAAAGCTTCAAGTTCCGTAATCGAATAATTCTTCTCTGATTTAGAGAGAACACGGCTTCCAAAGGCAACAGTTTTCTGTACTACAACGCCGTCATCTTCTATCTCTTGGAATAAATGTGCACCTAGGCCTTTGTATGATGAGTCCGTCGCCAAACAAAAATCTTTAGATAAATCCGGATGTGAAAGAAGTGGAGCAGCAACTAAAGCATCACGAAGTTGTTCAAATTCTGATTGAGCTTCCTCATCCCAACACCAATTAGAATTTTTTCCAGATAATTCACATAAACGAGGTGTGGCCAAATTGTCCAATCTAACAAAGCGTCTAAGAAAATTACAGACACCAAGGAAACTACGAACATCACGTTTTGTGGTTGGAACAGCATAATTACGAATAGCGTCTAGTTTCTCTGGATGAGGGAGAATACCTTCTGTAGAAATAATGTGACCGAGAAATTTCACCTGAGAACGACCAAATTCTGATTTTTCCAAGTTCAATGTCATGCCAACTCGTGCAAAAATACGTAATAATGAATCCAAAATTTTGTTGTGCTCACTCCAAGAACGTTTAGCAATAAGAATGTCGTCAACATAAGAAGTAATATTGTCACGAAGATAAACAGGTAAAATTTCATTTAAACTACGAATGAATGCTGCTGAAGATACAGTAAGTCCAAACGGTAATTTCCGAAACTGGTAACAGTTACCAAAGGCTAAAAAAGCAGTATATTTTCTACAATCAGGGTGGAGTTCTATTTGCCAAAAACTTGCGCGCATATCAATCGTGGATAAAACTTTAATTCCATGGAAATGTTGAAGAAGTTCATCTAAATTTGGGGGACGGTCAGTTTCAGGAATAATAATATTATTTATTTGTCTGGAATCCAGAACCAAACGAATTGATCCATCCTTTTTAAGAACAACGTGTAATGGGCTGGTATAAGGACTGACTGCTGGCTCAACAATGCCCTGATCTAACATGGATTGAAGATCATTCTTAACCTTGTCTCTGTAAGCCAAAGGAATAGCGTACGTTTTTCCTCGAAATGGTGTGTGTTCTTTCACTTTAAATAAATATTGTAAGCCTTGTATAGTTCCTGTGTGATGACTAAACACTGTAGCATGTGAAGTCAAAATGTGGTGCAGCTCTTCTCTTGCAACGTCATCTGGCACTTCAGCTTTCTTAACCTTTTCATTAATTAATTCTTCGCTATTAATTACATCATCCATCGCGTCTCTGTATTTATTGTCATTGTCATGAATAAACACATTGTCGTCATAATGCTCAACGAAAACATCAGAAGTAAGAAACCTTAAACATTTTGTATCTGATTCTGATCTTGCTAAACACTCGAAAAATTTCAAACATTTCGGCATTCCGGCAACAGTCAAATTCACACTTCCTTCTTTAAAGTTCAAAATTGCCTTATGTGCGTTAAGAAACTCCATACCTAATATAATCTGTGTACTGAGTAATGGAACAATAATAAAATTAGCAGAAAATTCGTATCCTTGACAAATGAAATTTAGGTTGGTCTGTTGTTTAACTTCTACACCTTTTCCAGAAATCGCTCCTCGAATTGTAGTTTTAGAAATAGGTAACACAGGACAGGCAATAGTTCTTTCACATATACGAAAAACTGATTCACTAATGACGTTCAATGGGCTCCCAGAATCTAAAACTGCAGTGAACTTATTCTTACCCACACATACTTCAATAACAGGATGTAAAAATGCGTCTATATTATTTTCCTTTTCATCTAGCAAAATGTCTCTCATGTCTTCCAGGCGTACGTAGTGTAAAGTCGTAGTGTCATTACTTTCTGAACCGTCTATACTGCTGCCAGAAGCCGAAGCTGCTAGTCATTGTCGATTGTTTGCGTCACGTCTTTGATTATTGCCGACATTTCGCGGATCAATTTCTACTATTTCCACTTGTCTCTCTGAATTTCTGTCACGCGGAGGATGCCAATTAGGTCCTTCCTGTCTGTTAGATGCAAATTCTTGGTTGTGTCTGTTATTAAAATTTCTGTTTTCCTGTCTGTCTGCATAACTACTTCTTGTATAATTTCGACTGTCACTTCTGAAATTATTGTTAGACCTACTACCCTGGTTATTTCTGTAGTAAGAGTTTCTATTATTATATGAATAATTTCTGTCTTGATGATACCGATTACTGTTTCCGTATGATTGATCATTCCGGTAAGAATTACCGTTATTATAATTGTCTGTGTAATCTCTGTTAGAACGTCTGTTATTGTCATAAGGCTGGTATCTATTGTCCTGTCTGTTACGTCTGTCATTCTCAAAGTTACCCATATAACGTCCGTTCCGATCACTATCCCTTTTCTCTGAAAATGTATTGTAATTACTGCTACTGAAAAAATTACAAGAAGTCCCGTCGTCGTTGTCATACTCAAGTTCTTGTAGCAAAGTCTTAAAAGTCTCAATGTCGTCTTTACATCTTCCGGCTAAAGCAATTTGTCTTATGGATTGTGGCAGCTTAGTTAAACAAATGCGAATTAATTCAGTCGGGCTGTAAGGGTTGGAAAGGAACTGATTCTTTCGAATCATGTCTTCAAAATATTCTGCTGGCGTGCGGAATTCAGACTGTTTGAAATTACGCTGCATAATAAGACTGTGTTTGACTCTGTCTTGCGTGTTTTCGGACCAATATGCCGATAGAAATGCATGATAAAAATCATTCAGATTATTACAATCTCTAATGAGTGCACGCATCCGCGTCGCCGGTTCGTTTTCTAAATATCCACACATAAATTCCAGTTTGTGACTTAGTGGCCAATTTGGTGGGAGTGCATACATAAATTGATCTAACCATGCACATGGATGTATGTCATTTTTAGAATTGCGGAAGATCTTAAATTTCCGAACAGTCAAAAAGTGTTTATAGTCAAAGTTTTCGCCTCGTGGCGACAAAGACCTACCGCGTCTGTCCCAGTCCCAATGTCGATTATTGTCAAGTTCGCGCGCCTGGCGCTCTCTTGTTGCATCCCGTAAATGAAACAAATTATTTTCTTCAAACCCCTCTGGTATCTGTGATTCTAAATTTCTTTTGCCGTCTTTTCCTACGATTTCGCCTTCAATTTGTTTGACTTGCTTTTTTAATGCCTCAGCTTCCCTTTTAACGCGTTCATTAAATTTTCCCTGATTTTCAACATGCTTATTTATGTCCTGGTACTCTTCGGTTTCTGCAAATGGTAATGGAGCTGTATCATCTGAATCTCTGTCCCCATGTAAACTAAGATTTGTCAATTTATCTGAAATCTCCTCAACTCTTTCCGATAAGTCACCTATTTTTTCTTTCTGTTTACCTACGTCTTCCGTAAGTGTCGCGACTCGGGTTTCAGTGTTGTCACATTTGGTAGTTAACTGTTCATATTGTTGTGTTAGATTATTTATTCTGTCATTTGGTACGGATTCCTCGATTCTCTCAAATATCTCTTCCTTATCGTGTGCACGTTGTAAATTTAACTCTGAAAATTTTTGTACTATCACGCGATCTCTTTCTTCCTGTTCTCTATCCTGTTCCCTTTGTCTAATCTCTACTGCAATTAATCTATTATTGTGAGAATTCAAAATCGGTTGTACTTCTTCTCTGATTTCTTTCTTTAATTCATCTTTCATGTTTTTCAAACATGTCCTTATTCGTGAATCTAACCGTGTTTCCATTGTTTTTAATTCAGATCCTAACTGTGATCCCAGTGAGTCAAAACGTGTTTCCATTGTTCCTATATCAGTTTTAATTTCAGATCGCAAAGTTCCCATCTCTGTTTTAAATTCAGATCCTAACCGTGTTTCCATGGTTCCCATCCGTGTTTCCATTGCTCCCATTTGTGATCCCAGATTTAATATTGCACCCATCAACTGCTCCATAATAGCCGGTTCGAAATTCTTTTCGCCCCTAACATTTCCCGCGAAACCAACTTCTTTCGTCATGGCTGTAAAGCTATCTGTGTTCGATACTATTTCCGAATCTTCTATCGTTAATCTCGTATTCTGTGAATTTCCTGATTGAGAAAAATTTTGAAATGGTTCCGGACTATTTTCCCGACTTATTACATTGTTTTCAACTCCATTATTCATCATACTGTTGTCCTGTGTTGGCGAGTTCGCCATGTTAACAATTTCGTCATTCTCACTATCCATCATTTTTGCCTTTTTCATCGACCGCGTAATCATTTACAAAACATACAAAACTCGTCACTATATGAAAATTACACACAATGACACTTTATCTCCAACAATACCATTCACACGAATTGTTTCCCTCAAACACGATTAATCGAACAATTGAAATAATCGCACTAATTGTCAAATCCGTAGACAAGACAAAAAATCAAATTCAGAGAAAAAATATCATTATAAGAATGACAATTACCAAATCTACACATGCAAAACAGACTATAATTACTAAACTACAAATTACTACAACAATGCTACTGTCTACTATTTTTACAATCAGAAGATTCCAAGGGACGATCCGAAGCAGTGGTCGCCACGTGCATGGGGGCTTAATTAAAAAAGATGAAAATAATTTTAGTAGCTGTATGTCCGATTACGAAGTCTCGTAACGGTTGGCCCTGACTGTTATTATTACGCTATCTGACTGCATAGAACAACAACAAAGAATGAAATGGAAATTTTCATTAACACAATTAATTAATTAAGTCCCCAGCAACTATAAAACCTACGAAACCAAAGCACAAGTGTAACTGTTCTGTGTGTGGAAGTATGACTCAACGTACGCATCTGGCACGGTTCTTCTTCAACAACACAAGAAATTTTAAATATCACTTATACTGAATTAATTAAAGGAAATAAAATTACCATAATTACTCAAGAAAACCAGAATTACACTCTAATCCAAGAACACAAGCCAGATGCTTTGTTGACTGAACCTGTAATGACGCATTATTTAAAACATGGAAATAATGAAAAATAAATCAAGTTTCGTTACCTTCATATATTGACCAAAATCACTCTCATAATTACAATATATCTCCACACCAACTCGCTATTACCACATCTCAACAAGAACTTTTCAGTATCACATCTCAGCAAGCACTCCTTACTAGCACATCTCAACACGAACTGACTACTACGAGTCCTGGACAAGCACTGACTACTACGACATCTCAATAATCACTGCCAGTGGAGGCGGCGGAACAATGCTCTCCAGCGATCTCTGGCGCTGTGGCTCAGTGTAGCCACCTTTCAAACACTACAAATGAGCGGACTTAACAGAAACTCAAATGAAGAAAGAAAAACTAAACTGGACAAGGCATACAAAGTAGTGTGGAATGATTGCAACAAGAAGTCTATCTCACAAAATTCCAAATTACGCCACCACGACGCTGTGGTGCTTCCCGAGGCACTATACGCAGCGGAGACCAAAATAATCGCCTGCCGGAGTGGGCGTGCGGTTCTAGGCGCTACAGTCTTGAGCCGAGCGACCGCTACGGTCGCAGTTTCGAATCCTGCCTCGGGCATGGATGTGTGTGATGTCCTTAGGTTAGTTAGGTTTCATTAGTTCTAGGTTCTAGGCGACTGATGACCTCAGAAGTTAAGTCGCATAGTGCTCAGAGACATTTTGAACCACACTAATCCTAGGGCATACACGTATCAGACAACTAGAAAAAGTAGAACGGAGAAATACTTAGGAAAATATTTGGCGCAACTAACAGCAATGGAATATGGACAAAAAAAGCTACAGAGAAACTATACAAATATATTGAGACAATCACATAAAAGATTAGAAAACGCAGACTACAATTCTACGGACACCTGTACAGAATGCCATCACACAGACTGACCAAACAGATATTTCACAGGGTAACAACTAGAAACAACAAATGGGTGGCTAAGGTAAAACACGACCTGAACCAACTCAACATCACAGCAGACACAATAAACGACAGAATAAAATTCAAAAACATCATTAAGAAAAGTAAACTACATGAGATACACTGTGACAAACGAACAGGCGTAAAATGGACCGAAGAACGCAAACAAGATCACAGCCGGAAGATGAAAAAAATATGGGCAGCCAAAAAGGCAATAAGGATGAAGCCGAAGTCACGAAGCCGACAAAAAGTATGGACAGAAGACCAGAAACAGAAACACAGGGAGCGAATGAGGAAGGAAAGCCATGTAGTTTAGTCCACTGCGCTCTTTAAGAGCAAAACACGAATATATCTTTTGATCCCAGTGACTTAGAAGCTTAAATTACTCACACCGCTAAGAAATCATAGACCCAAGTATTTGCCATAAATTCCAACTTGATATCTCTCAAGTGTTAAAGTTCAAGTGTGTGTGAAATCTTATGGGACTTAACTGCTAAGGTCATCAGTCCCTAAGCTTACACACTACTTAACCTAAATTATCCTAAGGACAAACACACACACCCATGCCCGGGGAAGGACTCGAACCTCCGCCGGGAAAAGTCGCACAGTCCATGACTGCAGCGCCTGAGACCGCTCGGCTAATCCCGCGCGGCTGATATCTCTACCCGTTCCTCAGAGAAAGGGGTCGTAACACTGGGACGGACAGACAGACGGGCGGACAACAAAACGATCATATAAGGATTCCGTTTTTACAGAATATTGTGCGGAACGCCAAAGAGGATGGAAGATTATAGCTTAGCGTTCCGACGGCATCGTGTTCATTAGAAACGTAGCACAAATTCGGATTACGGAAGGGTGGGAAAGGAAATAGCAGTGCCTTTACCAAAGGAGCCATTCTGCCATTTTCCTGGAGCGGCTTACGGAAATCACGGAAAACTTAAATATGGATGCAAGGAGTAGATTAGAACCGTCATCCTCCTGAAAGCGAGTCCATTGCGCCACCTCGCTCGATGCCAACAGACCAGTGCAACGTAAAGCTACGTCTACATCTGCATGATTACTCTACAATTCACACTCAAGTTCAAATGGTTCATATGGCTCTAAGCACTATGGGACTCAACATCTGAGGTCATCAGTCCCCTAGACTTAGAACCACTTAAACCGAACTAACATAAGGACATCACACCCATCCATGCCCGAGGCAGGATTCGAACCTGCGACCGTAGCAGAAGCGCGGTTCCGGACTGAAGCGCCTAGAACCGCTCGGCCACAGCGGCCGGCCACACTTAAGTGCCTAGCAGAAGGTTCATCGAACACCTTTCACATTACTCCTCTACCGTTCCCCTCTCGAACAAAAATGAAATAATCGTGTGGCATTGATGGGCGGGAGGCCCCATCCGAAGGTCGGGTGCCGCGTTGCAAGTCTAATTTCAGGTGACGCCACGTTGAGCGACTTCCGCGTCGGTGATCGGTGATGATGGAATGATGATGATGAGGACAACACAACACCCAGTCCACGAGCGGAGAAAATCTCCAACCCGGCCGGGAATCGAACCTGGGCCCGCTGCATGGTACGCAAACACGTCACGACTCCGCTAAGCAGGCGTACACTCTCGAACAGCACGCGTACCGTTCCACTCTCGAACAGCGCGCGGAGGAAAAACAAACATTTAAATCTGTCCGTGCAAGCTCTGATTACTCTTTTTTTTATTGTGATTATCATTTCTCCCTATATAGGTGGGCGTCAACGAAACGTTTCTCGCTAACCTTTTGTAAAAGATAGCGGAGTCGCCTCTGACTGCAAAATTATTTATTTGAACGTCCAACAATTGCAGTTTCATCACGTGGTAATACTTTTTAGCTCTTTACGCTGCCGTCGATATAATTGATTATGACATCAATATATTTTGCAGTTATGTTATAGGCTCTATGTTGTTTATTAATTTTATGCACTCTGTTCTCTTTAGCAATTGATCTTTGTTCACTGAGATTGCAACCAATAACATAACTCTAAATTTTTTAATGTATATTTTGGCTTTAGGTAACATATTAATGTTAAAACCAAAGCACCGTCTACGGCAGCGAAACGAGCTAAATAGTGTTTCAAATTGTTAACGTACACACGGCCGAAATTGCGACAAAGGGGCGTTCAGATAAAGAATGTTATTAAAAAAGGTGAGAATGATACCTTTTACAAAATTTTACGACTGTGGGCCCCAACTATGAGAAGTTAATGTAAACATATTGATTTTCCTGTAGCAAACTGTTTATCTGACGCTATTGTCGGTAGGATCTTCAACCTGTATCATATTACCGTATGTTCGTTCACAGAAACTCTTCCTTTAACAAGTTACAATAGATGCGTGTATTTTTCTTTATTCTTCGTTTTAACGTTTCGAACAGTGGAATAATGTAGTAGTCGTTGGGTTGGGGGCAAGCAAGTGTGGTGTGTGTGTGTGTGTGTGTGTGTGTGTGTGTGTGCGTGTGCGTGTGTTTTTGTGTGTGCTTCAAATGGTTCAGATGGCTCTAAGCACTATGGGTCATCAGTCCCCTAGACAGAACTACTTAAACCTAACTAACCTAAGAACATGACACATATCCATGCCCGAGTCAGGATTCGAACCTGGGACCGTAGCAACAGCGCGGTCTCGGACTGAAGCGCCTAGAACCGCTCGGTCACAGAAGCTGACTATGCGTGTGCGTATGTGTGTGTGAGGCGAGTGGTGATGGTGATGCCACGGTTCCCTAACTTTTGGAGATGCTCAATGAAGTTGAGATTTTAGTTCTGAACTGTTCATCTGATTTCGTATTTCAGACCAGTGGCGTAACTTAGGTAACTAGTACCAGGGACAAACGTCAACTCTGCGAAATGTTCTGTTGTAGAAAGGATTGACTAAATATTGTTATGGTTCAAAAATTGTCAGGGATTGCTGCAATGTGGGAATTCGATATTGTGCTAATTGTTCAAATGATGGTTATAAATTTAGGTATGGCGTGCACTTGTAGGTAATGCATATTCAGCAAAATATAATTCAAAACAACAAACAACGATGAGAATAATTAAATGAACTAACCATTTGGAATTGTACAGGAAAATTTTTAGAGCATTTAAATTATTACTGTTCCAAAATTTGCAATATATGAACACACAAATGTGCTGGAATCTCAAAGGGAAATCTTCAGCATTAGAGAAACACTACGGAGCTAAGAACGGGAATGTAAATAGGAAACCTATGTCAGAACAATGTTCTGTATCAAATGTTCAAATGTTTGTGAAATCCTATGGGACTTAACTGCTAAGGTCATCAGTCCCTAAGCCTACACACTACTTAACCTAAATTATCCTAAGGACAAACACACACACCCATGCCCGAGGGAGGGACTCGAACCTCCGCCGGGACCAGCCGCCCAGCCCATGAGTGCAGCGCCTTAGACCGTGTTCTGTATCCACCTAAAACGATCTAAAGTATGATGCAGAGGGACACAAAATGGTAAACATACTCTTTTAGAGAGATTTAAAAAATTACAAAGATCAGACTGACTCTATCGCTTTGCAAAGCCGCTTGTTTGCTAAGGAAATGTTTCTCTTACTGTTTCGGCTTCTGCACTATCTGATCCACACTCTGCTGCTCATGTGTATCTAGCGGAAGATGACCAGTGAAGTGGCGCACGTGATCTGAATGGAGCTGACTAATCACGTCATACAAAAGTTTATTCGTGCTATGTCTATTACAGATATAACACACGTTTGTTTTTATATGCGGATACATCTGCACTGTGTACCAACGTATTTAGTCTCATTTCATTATATGATCTGTTTTGTACTGCAATGCCAAATAAATATAATTTGGAGCAGTTGCCAGTTGGTTGCCCGTAAGAAATATCTACAGTCGTCAATAAGTACAAAACAAAAGACTTTTTTCCGACCTACAACGGACGAGTTGATCACCTTAACACTATAGAAGTCCACGAATAGTGTGTGACTATGGAAAAGAGTATATAGGCGAACCTGTAACGACAGTAAAAGAACGCATTAAACTGCACGAACTTAACACCTGTTTAAAACGAAGTGTGAAATTTTTCGTAGCGGAACACAAAGAGACATGTCGTCAGGACATAAATTATAGTAATGTAAGAGCCAGTCCAGGAATATAGCTTTTGTAAAAGTAAAGTCTGGCGAGCAGTTGATGTCTCGAAGAATGAGTGTGACCTATACTAATAATACACTCCTGGAAATGGAAAAAAGAACACATTGGCACCGGTGTGTCAGACCCACCATACTTGCTCCGGACACTGCGAGAGGGCTGTACCGCACCGCCACTTCCCAGCAAATTAGGGACACTGTTGCTCCTGGGGTATCGGCGAGGACCATTCGCAACCGTCTCCATGAAGCTGGGCTACGGTCCCGCACACCGTTAGGCCGTCTTCCGCTCACGCCCCAACATCGTGCAGCCCGCCTCCAGTGGTGTCGCGACAGGCGTGAATGGAGGGACGAATGGAGACGTGTCGTCTTCAGCGATGAGAGTCGCTTCTGCCTTGGTGCCAATGATGGTCGTATGCGTGTTTGGCGCCGTGCAGGTGAGCGCCACAATCAGGACTGCATACGACCGAGGCACACAGGGCCAACACCCGGCATCATGGTGTGGGGAGCGATCTCCTACACTGGCCGTACACCACTGGTGATCGTCGAGGGGACACTGAATAGTGCACGGTACATCCAAACCGTCATCGAACCCATCGTTCTACCATTCGTAGACCGGCAAGGGAACTTGCTGTTCCAACAGGACAATGCACGTCCGCATGTATCCCGTGCCACCCAACGTGCTCTCGAAGGTGTAAGTCAACTACCCTGGCCAGCAAGATCTCCGGATCTGTCCCCCATTGAGCATGTTTGGGACTGGATGAAGCGTCGTCTCACGCGGTCTGCACGTCCAGCACGAACGCTGGTCCAACTGAGGCGCCAGGTGGAAATGGCATGGCAAGCCGTTCCACAGGACTACATCCAGCATCTCTACGATCGTCTCCATGGGAGAATAGCAGCCTGCATTGCTGCGAAAGGTGGATATACACTGTACTAGTGCCGACATTGTGCATGCTCTGTTGCCTGTGTCTATGTGCCTGTGGTTCTGTCAGTGTGATCATGTGATGTATCTGACCCCAGGAATGTGTCAATAAAGTTTCCCCTTCCTGGGACAATGAATTCACGGTGTTCTTATTTCAATTTCCAGGAGTGTATATCTGTAAATCCTTCGTGTCTGTCTGGACATGCTAATGTACAAAGCTACCAGACAAATTTTCATGGGAGTTTCACATGTAATTTGAGCGCAGCTTGGGGCAGCATATAGGCTTATACAACAAAATCAGATCACGGAAAAAAACACTGATTTAAACTTTTGTCTAAAACAGTTATCTGTCTCTTTGTATGTTTGAATAAGCTAATCTCCAAAACTCCCAGACGAATTTACATGGAGTGCGTAGGTTGAGGCAATGTAGAGGCTTTACTTCATCAAAATTACGAAAAAAAAGAAGAAGATGTGATTCGAAGGCGACAATTTTTAGTCATAAATTTTGTCAGTCAGGCTGTTTTGTTTTCAAACGCAACTTTTTAGTGCCTGATAATACTACTTTACATTTACTGTATGGAAATTCTGTACTGTCAGCAAACTATTTATTAGGGTCATTTATTACCTGTCTCCTTTCCAACAAAAGCGTAGTGTATCAGCAAAGAGTTTATCAGCTTACCATCAGGGCTGCTCAGCGTATAATGTCCCCATTACATACCTGCAACAATAGAAAAAAGGGCAGATATCAGTAATGGAGCACCAACATTAAATTGTGATTGTGACAGTCCCTGTTATTTTCCTTCGCTGAGAATGATACGTATGCGTGAGGAACCAGTACCTCTCGGATATAGCAAAGACAATCTATTTCAAAGAGTGGCAAGGAAACCGCGGAGTTTTACGGAAAGTACAATCAGTAACCATTCACTTACAGTTATTCCGGAATTCTCGTTATTAACAAATAACGCTCTCACCTGCTTCGAACCGGCTGTTGCCTTCTGACTGCTGCAGACACACACAAATGCGCGTGCTCATGCACGCACGCACAGACACACACACACACACACACACACACACACACACACACAGAGAGAGCTTCGTAAAAGTTTGACACGATGCTATTGTAAGCTCCTCGGAGCTATCTCAAAAATCTACTTGTTCTAACAATAAGGCAAGTTCACTACTTGAGATAACAACTAACATTTAACAACTGAGAGGTATTCCCAGATATTAAAAGAATCTTTCAGGCTTTGATAACGACCATGTCTTATGTCTTCAGCCTCATACAAACTAAGCAGGTCACTGCTGCGAACCGTGTAATGCGTGGAACCCAATATTGACGCTAAGTCGATGGCCGAAAATTCAGTTGAAGTCGAACGTTATGACTAGAATTAAGGCGAGCTAATAACGGTATCGAAGAACAAAACAAGAATCATCTTAAATATCAACACATTATCAAACAGAGTTCCCAGTCGAAGTACCGTCTCAGAAAACGAGGTAAAAGTTGTATTCGATAGTTAGCGTAGTGAGGATTCACTAATGATATATGAACTGCCGATCCACTCACCGCGTCGGGTGTAGAGCCGAAACCACATGATGTGTTAGCAGCGACGTCTGGTGTCGCGGCAGCCGAAAGCCGAAAATGTACCACAAAAATAACATCGACTCCACTGTTCAAGTCTGTATCGCTGCAGTCGCAGGATATAAGAATAATCACATGGGTAAAGTTCAGACAGTTTACGGGCTGGAAGTATAAGACTTTCGTGGACAATATCACACAATTAACACCATCCGATTGGGCCTCCCTAACAGACTATGCTTAATATCCCAATGTCTGCCAAATTCCAAAAGGCTCTGGCAGATTCTGTGAAAGCAGAACTTTCGGGAGAAGGCGTATGGTGGATATTTTGACTTCTTCACAGCGAAAAGGGTTTGTTGCTGAGGGTACGCAATTTGGTACACATAATCCATAGAATATACTCCACAAAATGATTAGTTGAAGCCTATCTTAGATATAACCGTATATTTTTGGTGGTATAATGTGGTATACGTTTACTATGGAAGACGTTCGACTTTTTATTTTCTCTTTATCGTTATTTCATCACCCTTTTCGCCCCCCCCCCCCCGCGCCCCATATTGATGGAGGGGAGGGGGCTGTCAGTGGTACAGGTATTCCACTCTTCAGTCAATGGACAATAAAACAGTAAAGTACATGAAAAATATGAAGAACCAGATAGTGGAGATCTATACACTGAATTTAAAACCTTTTAAAGCTGGAAAATGCAATGGAAGTTCTGAGATACACGGCCGGCCTTTGTGGCCGTGCGGCTCTAGGCGCTTCAGTCTGGAACCGCGAGACCGCTCCGGTCGCAGGTTCGAATCCTGCCTCGGGCGTGGATGTGTGTGATGTCCTTAGGTTAGTTAGGTTTAAGTAGTTCTAGGTTCTAGGGGACTGATGACCACAGATGTTAAGTCCCATAGTGCTCAGAGCCATTTGAACCATTTTTTGAGATACACGATGCATGACTTGTTGCACTGGCAGTTAAAAACATATCAACAAAAGGTAAAATGAAATACAATAAAGGCATGTTTAAAACATTTAAAACGTTGCCGAAACACTAACATGTAAAAGAAGCATATTCCTGTCACTAGAAATTGGAAGGACCTGCCACAGGATAGGGAGTCAGCTGTTGAAGGGGAAAAGGTTGGCCAGTGAAGAGGATAGTAATGTGAGGATATAAGGATGGAGGACTTGCGCATTGCAGCGATGGGGTAGGAGTGGCTGTTGGGACACAAGGGGGGGGGGGGAGGTGGAGGGAATTGGTGACACTAATAGTTGTTGGGAAAAGGGGGGTATAAGGTGGAAAGAAAGGTAGAAGGGAAAAAATGGAGTAAGAATACATGGGGAGGAGAGGGAGAGGGAGCCCTGATAATGTGGACTGGGTAGGCTGGACCTATAGGTGGTAGGACGGGAAAATATCAGGGCGGGGTTCATGATCTGGGACGGGGAATGGCTGAAGTTTCTTTGGGAGAGCATATAGAGGGTGTGTAAGTAGGGGATTGGTGGAATATGTTGGTAAAGGCGCCGCAGTTGTGAGGATTGATAAGTAGAGGGGAAACTATAGGATTATTGGAGTAAAGTTTGTGGACGATGTAGATTCTTCAGAGGTGTTCATTGTGAGTGAGGAGAGGCGGGAATGTGATGAGTTGCTAAAGGATCCTTGTGGGGGAAGGTAAGCGAATGCAGAAAGTGAGGCGGAATGCATGTAGTTCGAGGAAGTTCGATTCATAGTCTATATCTATACTAACAATAAAACTGTCGTGTCTGCCAGTTCGTTGAACACACTAATCTCCAAAATTATTACATGAATTTTCATAGCATTTTCTCAGGTAACTTCGGACAACGTACAAACTGACAGCGAGTTTACTTAAATATGTCATACGGATTTACTGATTTTGCTTTGCGTACTAAAATTTTAACCATATTGCTTTCGTTCTTCCGATACGTTTGATCTATATTCTTTGCTAGAAAAAACGAGTTTATTAAGTTTGCTTTGTGATTTGGGTGCCTACACATTGCTGGTTTGATGCAGCCCACCAAGAATTTCTCCCCTGTGCCGCCCTCTTCATCTCAGAGTAGCACTTAACCTTGAATCGTTTTGTTTATGAATAAAAAATTTCTAAAGACGGTCGAGTCTTTTTAATACACTTTAACAGGTAGAATACTGAGAATTTTGCGGTCTCAGGAATCCAATGAAAATCGGGTTTCGGAACTTGCTGTACCTCGAGAAAATCGGGCTTTAAGTCGCTCTCTGGAAACAATGAGGAGCGCGACGTAACTCTGATCGAAAGCGTTGTGCGTTATCTCGCTCCTGAGAGTCGTTCACTCACAGAGGCTTAAAGTTACCTTCTCCAAAGTAACATCATACGAGTGGAAATTATGATGGCAAGTGAGCAAACAAACAATTTTTTACACCCCGTATTCCTCTTATTCCTAACAATTTACCATTTTACATTACATGTGTACAATTCTTTGTGAGCTAATACTATGCCATGACCACAAACAAAGCACAAGGCCAGACGTTGCGTATTGCGAGCGTGGAGCTTGGGTCAGTTGCTTTTCGCACGGCCAGATTTACGTGGCCCTCTCTTGTGTGAGTGCAGCAGACAAACTTTTGATTCATGTCCCCAAACATAGTGCTTCAAATGTTGTAAACAAAGAAGTTTTATAAGTGAAGCTAACACTTGGTTCAAGAATCATAAAAGAAGGTTGTAGACCTGGAAGAATCCTGGAGATACTAAAAGGTATCAGATAGATTATATAATGGTAAGACAGAGATTTAGGAACCAGGTTTTAAATTGTAAGTCATTTCCAGGGGCAGATGTGGATTCTGACCACAATCTATTGGTTATGAACTGCAGATTGAAACTGAGGAAAATGCAAAAAGGTGGGAATTTAAGGAGATGGGACCTGGATAAACTGAAAGAACCAGAGGTTGTAGAGAGTTTCAGGGAGAGCATAAGGGAACAATTGACAGGAATGGGGGAAAGAAATACAGTAGAAGAAGAATGGGTAGCTCTGAGGGATGAAGTAGTGACGGCAGCAGACGATCAAGTAGGTAAAAAGACGAGGGCTAATAGAAATCCTTGGGTAACAGAAGATATATTGAATTTAATTGATGAAAGGAGAAAATATAAAAATGCAGTAAATGAAGCAGGCAAAAAGGAATACAAATGTCTCAAAAATGAGATCGACAGAAAGTGCAAAATGGCTAAGCAGGGATGGCTAGAGGACAAATGTAAGGATGAAGAGGCTTGTCTCACTAGGGGTAAGATAGATACTGCCTACAGGAAAATTAAAGAGACCTTTGGAGAGAACCACTTGTATGAATATCAAGAACTCAGATGGATACCCAGTTCTAAGCAAAGAAGGGAAGGCAGAAAGGTGGAAGGAGTATATAGAGGGTTTATACAAGGGCGATGTGCTTGAGGACAATATTATGGAAATGGAAGAGGATGTAGATGAAGACGAAATGGGAGATAAGATACTGCGTGAAGAGTTTGACAGAGCACTGAAAGACCTGAGTCGAAACAAGGCCCCGGGAGTAGACAACATTCCATTAGAACTACTGATGGCCTTAGGAGAGCCAGTCATGACAAAACTCTACCATCTGCTGAGCAAGATGTATGAGACAGGCGAAATACCCTCAGACTTCAAGAAAATTATAATAATTCCAATCCCAAAGAAAGCAGGTGTTGACAGATGTGAAAATTACCAAACTATCAGTTTAATGAGTCACAGCTGCAAAATACTTACGCGAATTCTTTACAGACGAATGGAAAAACTGGTAGAAGCGGACCTCGGGGAAGATCAGTTTGGATTCCGTAGAAATGTTGGAACACGTGAGGCAATACTAACCTTACGACTTATCTTAGAAGAAAGATTAAGAAAAGGCAAACCTACGTTTCTAGCATTTGTAGACTTAGAGAAAGCTTTTGACAATGGTAACTGGAATACTCTCTTTCAAGTTCTGAAGGTGGCAGGGGTAAAATACAGGGAGCGAAAGGCTATTTACAATTTGTACAGAAACCAGATGGTAGTTATAAGAGTCGACGGGCATGAAAGGGAAGCAGTGGTTGGGAAAGGAGTGAGACAGGGCTGTAGCCTCTCCCCGATGTTATTCAATCTGTATATTGAGCAAGCAGTAAAGGAAACAAAAGAAAAATTCGGAGTAGGTATTAAAATTCATGGAGAAGAAGTAAAAACTTTGAGGTTCGCCGATGACATTGTAATTCTGTCAGAGACAGCAAAGGACTTGGAAGAGCAGTTGAACGGAATGGACAGTGTCTTGAAAGGAGGATATAAGATGAACATCAACAAAAGCAAAACGAGGATAATGGAATGTAGTCAAATTAAATCGGGTGATGCTGAGGGAATTAGATTAGGAAATGAGACACTTAAAGTAGTAAAGGAGTTTTGCTATTTAGGGAGTAAAATAAATGACGATGGTCGAAGTAGAGAGGATATAAAATGTAGACTGGCAATGGCAAGGAAATCGTTTCTGAAGAAGAGAAATTTGTTAACGTCGAGTATAGATTTAAGTGTCAGGAAGTCGTTTCTGAAAGTGTTTGTATGGAGTGCAGCCATGTATGGAAGTGAAACATGGACTATAACTAGTTTGGACAAGAAGAGAATAGAAGCTTTCGAAATGTGGTTCTACAGAAGAATGCTGAAGATAAGGTGGGTATATCACGTAACTAATGAGGAGGTACTGAATAGGATTGGGGAGAAGAGAAGTTTGTGGCACAACTTGACTAGAAGAAGGGATCGGTTGGTAGGACATGTTTTGAGGCATCAAGGGATCACAAATTTAGCACTGGAGGGCAGCGTGGAGGGTAAAAATCGTAGAGGGAGACCAAGAGATGAATACACTAAGCAGATTCAGAAGGAGGTAGGTTGCAGTAGGTACTGGGAGATGAAGAGGCTTGCACACGATAGAGCAGCATGGAGAGCTGCATCAAATCAGTCTCAGGACTGAAGACCACAACAACAACAACAAGTGACAGATAATTCCCACTCTGCGAAGTCTCTAGCGCCGCACAAATAAATACCCAGACAACACCGGGTGTTCTTAGCCAGTTTCAATAGAAATAATGGCTATATAGGCTCCCCGCTTCGTGGCTTCTCATGGAACTAAGAACTCAGCCACGGCGCGCAAGGAATACGAACAAATGGCAGGAAAACACGTCGTCGGCGCCACAACAACAATATTTTGGTAGTGTATCCGTCCACCTCTTTGACGGTGAGTAATCAACGGGAGCTTGAGGCCTTTTAGTCAATAGCTCCTGTTCTTCAGAAAAGTGTGGGGAAACATTTCAAAACTGAACGCGACACTTTTCGACAGAGGAGAAGGAGATAAGTGTTTCACGCCCCGTCGACAACAATATCATTAGCGACGGAACACAAGCTCGGATTAGGAAAGGATGGAGAAGAAAATCGGCCGCTGATTTTCAAAGGAACTATCGCGGAGTTTGCCTGGTGCGATTCAGGGAAATCACGGAAAACCTAAATCAGGATGGCCCTACGCGGGTTTGTACCATCGTGCTCCCGAATACGAATGTAATGTGCTAACCACTGCACCGGCCCGAGTGGCCGTGCGGTTCTCGGCGCTACAGTCTGGAAACGCGAGACCGCTACGACGCAGGTTCGAGTCCTGCCTCGAGCATGGATGTGTGTGATGTCCTTAGGTTAGTTAGGTTTAAGTAGTTCTAAGTTCTCGGGGACTGATGACCTCAGAAGTTGAGTCCCATAGTGCTCAGAGCCGTTTTGCTAACCACTGCACCACCTCGCTCGGTTCTTCGACAGTGTTGAGGAACTCAAGAAGTCAGAAGCTGCTGAAAAAGATAGCAACGAAGAGCTCGGAACGTTGAATTTGAAGACAAAGTTGAAAGGAACATATCGAGACATAATAATTCAGAAGACTTCATACTGAATCATTTTCTACATTACTTATTTCTTTACACATACACCCGTTTGGTAGTCTGTTTCCTTGACTATTAAAATGTAAATAAATACACGCAACAGCCATTCATCTACTCTGGAGCTGTTTTTAATGTAGGATGCGTTCCCGAAGTTTTTCTCAGTCATCAGCTTGTAGTTCCAGTGTTTATCTTGCAGCTAAATTGCTGCTCGGCAAACAACGATGTAGAAATATCTTGAATGTTTCAAATTAATCACTTTGATTATAGAATGCTTTCTGTGGCTTAGTAAGAAGGGATATTTAGGAGCTAATGTGACGTACCTGCAGTCTCGCACGTCTTCGTTGTGATCTGAGACTTCCTGGCATATTATAGGCGTGTGACGGACGAGAAATTGAACCCACAATCTTTGCTTTTCGTCTACATATGGTCTACCGACTGAGCTGCTCAGACACGACGGATAAGGAATATTTCCACTAGTAGCTCCCTCCAATTTTCCAAATTCGAAAAATCTCTACACGTGACGAGAGTAAGTAGCATCCTAAAGGAAGAACATCGCGGAAATTCCGTGTTCCAGCATCGGTCTGCCTGGAAGTTTCACGCTCATTATTTATAAACTTTCCAGAGACATTACAAGTACTTAGGGTGTCCTGGCTTACAAAAATGCAAAGATGCCATAAGGTTTCTTTGTCTTTGATATGCAAAGATCGTTGAAAATTAAAATTAGATGACTGGTTACATTGTCTTGTTATTTATTTGTACTAATAATGTAAATGTAAAGGCGAAACGTTATTAGCAAAAATTTGGAAAGGTTCTTGACCGACTTCGTTCAAATTTTTGCACTATAATCTAATAAACATTCAGACGGACTTAAGTCATAAATTTTTCAAACTAAAGTATAAAGCACGGGTTTTCTGTTAAAGCTGACTGCGAGAAAGAAAATAATGTGCTGTGAAAACATGCTGTTTCGTTTGGTTTGCCACAGTCGACGTACGATATTCGACACCGCTTGTTCAAATGCTCATTACCAGTTAAAATGTGCTTCTTTCGAAAGTGATAAATTTGTGTTAGGAAACCAAACGAAGAACACATTTTTCGACACTGCTTCTGGCAGGCTGCTTGAATTTGCGAGCGACCACCTGATTAACAAACTTCAACGCTAATTAAATCAGAAACGGCGCAATGTGTCGAATTTTTTTTCGTAACAACTACTTCTCTGCGCAACCTACCTTGCAACACCCTTACAAGTTATTCAGTCTGTTTTTGAACACCCTGTATAATTTTAAGCAAAAATTGTATACACAACATTGTGCAGTATTTTTTATTTGTTCGGAGTATATTGGAAAAGCTGTAATTATGGATTACTGGCTTTTGATTAGAATACTGTTATGCAATCTGAACAGTCCGAAACTTTGTAACACTACCCGTTCGCAAATTAAAACTGTGTGAAATAATGTCACTGAAGTCATTGTACTCACAACAACTAGAGACATCTCACTCATACCCCGTACAGCAGCGATCCCAATCGGTTTACCGATTCAGTTAAAGCGAATCAAGGGTTCGTTTGCAGTAACAATGAAGGCTCAAGTTGAGACATTTAAATACAATGGAATTGATTTAAAATCAGAATGTTTTTCGATTGGTCAACTTATGTTGTCCTTTCACAAACTGGCAGTTCAGGACATCAGGTCATGCTCTTACCACACTGTAGCTAAAAAACGATAAATTATGTACGTCCTGAAGTGTTATTATTGCATTGTGCAGTGGCAGCTCTTGCAAAATTTGTCAGTGTGCTAGAATGGTTTTGACTTAAAAGGGTAGTAATCGTAACTAAATTATTAATTTAACTATTAATTTTGTATGTATAAATTGAACTGTTTAAATATAATTAAATTTTATAATTAATAGTTTAACGTTGCGAAGAATAAAAAAAAATGAAAAAAAGTATTAATAACAGAATGAATCGCACCCACGTCAAAAACTGTCAGTGCGTGCTTTAGGCCACACAGCCACAGTGCTATTATGATAACAACTTCTCAAAAATTCCTCATACTCCATGCGTACACTAGATGCTACATGCACTTTCAAATAAAAATACTGACCTGGCGCTGTGAGCAACACAGCACTCGTATACCGGAAGGTGTGATGACACATCAGAGCACGTACAGCCGAAAACGGACAGCTACGTCCTCTCTCTGAAATGATCGTAGTGCGGCTGACCAGCATTTCAGCACTCGACACTGGTGTCTAGTTACCACGGAGAGAGCGCTGCAAAACATGTTTTCATCCATTTTATTTTAATACCAGCACGCATTCGAAGAGAAATGGCGTAATATTGTACGACTTCTGGCTCACATTCGAATAGAAATGGCGTAATTTTAGTGCGATTTCTGGTTCAAAAAATGGTTCAAATGGCTCTGAGCACTATGGGACTTAACTTCTGAGGTCATCAGTGCCCTAGAACTTAGAACTACTTAAACCTAACTAACCTAAGGACGTCACACACATCCATGCCCGAGGCAGGATTCGAACCTACGACTGCAGCGGTCGCGCGGTTCCAGATTGTAGCGCCTAGAACCGCTCGGCCACCCCGGCCGGCTGCTATTTTTGGCTCGCATTCTAAGCGAAGTGGCATAATTCCAGTGCGATATTTACAGTGTGTTGTAGCGCATGTTGGCTGGCCGCCACTGACACTGTGTACAAAAGATTAAAAAACAATGAAAATCAAAATCGAAAACAAAGCAGTCTTTTTCACTCATATTCTATATGATTTATTATATGATATTTCATATCTCTGAATTGGGCGAAGTCGCAACGAGGAGTCAAAATTTGCGTCCTGACACAATTCTCAAGTATATCTGAAATGAGGATATATATCCAGTTAGTATACATATTTAGCACCTGTGAAGCACTGCCGGGTTCGCTAGCGCTTCATATTACTGATTTCGCCATGTGATATGCCATCTAATCACTCCATCTGCGCTCTTTGGCATTGTAGGAAGAGATGTGTTTGAAGAGACTGCTTACGCTTCCTTACAGGCTATAGCAGCTTGGACTATGGCACTACAGTAAGCGGAACGGCAAGTCTTTTGACTCTCCTTTCAGACTTGTGCCACTTTGTTCGTACGCTTCACGGAAAGTAGGCTACAACAAACAGTACGAGCGCGCGCGCGTGTGTGTTTTAGTGCGTGTGCGCGCACGCTTGGAACTCAAAGGACTGGCCGGGAAGGCGGCGCCGCCGTCGCCGTCCTATTATAAGACGGCGGCCGGCCGCGCCGCAGCTACGCCGCCGTCCCGCCCCTCCACGGCCGTAGCGCCGGGCCGTGACGTTGTGTGGCGTGGCGTCTCTTTCAGAGCAGACAGCAGGATGTTTGGGCTTTTAAAACTGAGGTGCGACGCACGAAAGCTGACACTCTGGAAGGGGCCGGCTGTTTTGTGGGAGGCGGCGCTACGCGTATACCGAACACCGCGCTGGCCTTAAATATTTACGTCATTAAACGGTGCACCGCCTCGCGTCTAGCTGGAAGTGTTTTTGCCGTCGAAAGGTTTAAGACGTAAATGTAGCACGTAAATAATCCCTGCCGTATCAGGGGAATAATTCGAATGGAGCTTTTTAGTTGTGGTCCCTTTTTTTTTACGAGTCATTTCTATGCGGAGCTGTTTATGGATTCCAGCTTTCTGAGTATATGCCGTGGAGTCACATTATTGTGATCAGCATGTAGCTGTAACGCGCGGAACGCGGTACTGCCGACGTACGCCACGTGGTGTGCACCGCGTATTTACACTACTCGACATTAAAATTGCTACACCACCAAGATGACGTGCTACAGACGCGACAGGGAGAAGGTGCTGCGATATGCAAATGATTAGCTTTCCAGAGCATTCACACAAGGTTGGCGCCGGTGGCGACACCTACAAAGTGCTGACATGAGGACCGGTGACGACACCTACAACGTGCTGACATGAGGAAATTTTCCAACCGATTTCGCATACACAAACAGCAGTTGACCGGCGTTGCCTGGTGAAACGTTGTTGTGATGCCTCGTGTAAGGAGGAGAAATACGTACCATCACGTTTCCGACTTTGATAAAGGTCGGATTGTAGCCTATCGCAATTGCGGTTGATCGTATCGCGACATTGCTGCTCGCGTTGGTCGAGATCCGATGACTGTTGGCAGAATATGGAATCGGTGGGTTCAGGAGGGTAATACGGAACGCCGTGCTGGATCCCAACGGCCTCGTATCACTAGCAGTCGAGATGACAGCCATATTATCCGCATGGCTGTAAAGGATCGTGCAGCCACGTCTCGATCCCTGAGTCAACAGGTGGGGACGTTTGCAAGACAACAACTATCTGCACGAACAATTCGACGACGTTTGCAGTAGCATGGACTATCAGCTCAGAGACCATGGCTGCGGTTACCCTTGACGCTGCATCACAGACAGGAGCGCCTGCGATGCTGTACTCAACGACGAATCTGGGTGCACGAATGGCAAAACGTAATTTTTTCGGATGAATTGAGGTTCTGTTTACAGCATCATGATGGTCGCATCCGTGTTTGGCGACATCGCGGTGAACGCACATTGGAAGCGTGTATTCGACATCACCATACTGGTGTATCACCCGGCGTGATGGTATGGGGTGCAATTGGTTTCACGTCTCGGCCACCTCTTGTTCGCATTGACCGCACTTTAAACAGTGGAAGTTACATTTCAGATGTGTTAGGACCCGTGGCTCTACCCTTCATTCGATCTCTGCGAAACCCTACATTTCAGCAGTATAATGCACGACCGCATGTTGCATGTCCTGTAGGGGCTTTTCTGGATACAGGAAATGTTCGACTGCTGCCCTGGCCAGCACATTCTCCAGAGCTGTCACCAATTGAAAGCGCCTGGTCAATGGTGGCCGAGCCACTGGCTCATCACAATTCGCCTGTCACTACTCATGATGAACTGTGGTATCGTGTTGAAGCTGCATGGACAGCTGTAGCTGTACACGCCATCCAAGCTCTGTTTGATTCAATGCCCAGGCGTTATTACGGCCAGAGGTGTTTGTTCTGGATACTGATTTCTCAGTATCTATGCACCCAAATTGCGTGAAAATGTAATCACATGTCAGTTCTAGTACAATATATTTTTACAATGAATACCCTTTTATCATCGTCATTTCTTCTTTGTGTAGCAATTTTAATGGCCAGTAGTGTAAGTGCACGAGTGTAGTGATAAGTTGCCTGTCCGCATTTGGCTCATCGCTGTCATGGGCAAAGGAACTGATTCGTTCCAGCTGCCAAAAGGGGTCTTATCGGTCTTATCGTCAAGGTGGACAGAAAGGGACGGGATGGAGTGGGTGGTGCGGAGAGGAGAGATGGAATTTTAAAGAACCGCGAAATTTGTAATCAGCTCCGTGGTGAACGTCGGTGGAGCACATACAAAGTGGTAAATATTGAAGTCCAGTAAACCAGGGGCAACCATGATTGTGTCTGCCACAACAGTTCCCCGCAGCCTTTTTTGTATATGAATCAGGTGCTTAAACAGGGCGAACCCGCATCCAAACGTCAGAATTTCGGAGATTACTCAGAGATATTTGGTGAATATTTGGTTATGAGTGACCCGTGGTGTCCGGTGGCTTGTTACAGAATAATTATCTTAATGGAATTTGAAGTTCCACGAAGTGATCACATAAAAATGCCAAGAACAACAGTGTCTGCCGCCATGTATCTGGGTCTGATGAGAGACTTCGCCTGAAGCTATGCAGCACACATAACGTAAATGTCATGTGTTTCTTTCTACAAGACAATTTTCAGCCGCAGTCTGTAGGGGCAATGAAGACGCTCCTGTACCGTTTTCGATGGGAAGTGTTTGATGTCCCACAATACTGCCCTTAATTGGCTCCCTCCGTTGTTCCTCTCTGCTCACATGAACCGCGGGCTACAAAGACAACATTTTGGCACAAGCAACAAAAAGCAGACCAGCGTAGAGAATTGGCGGAAAGCACAGGCGGCAGCTTTCTGTGAGGAGGGTACTGGAAAGTTTGTACAACGTCACGACAAATGTCTAAGTCGGAGCGACGACTATTTAGAGAGGTAGCTGGAAGGTATGGCTAACTGCTGAGTACAAAATATTTCTGATTTTCACTGTGGCTTTTAATTCGCGGCCGATCGGACCTTACTTCCCGAATAGCTCTCGTCGTTTATAGCTTATATTTTAAACACAAATTTCAATTCAGACGTTCTCCCAATATCATTGTAAAGCGGATGACATGCAGCATCGTATGGCTGACTTCTGTTGTCAGCCACACGGAGCATGTCGTGTAAAAACAGATAAAGTACACACGTAATCAAATAACAACAAAATCTTATGTCAAAACATTTCTAACCTGAGTAAAATCTAATGAACCAATCTAGGTAAGCAATGGCTAGCTCACCCCATAAAGCTATGATACGAGGGCGGTTCAGAAAGTAACCTCCGATTGGTCACAGTGCGGGTTGTGGGGGGAGTAGCGACGCCATCTGTGCGTTCACGCACTCAACAGGTCAGTCGGCATCAAGCCGTGGTCGAGTGAACGTCGTACCTGCGCTAGTTTAGTTTTTGTGGCAGTTTGAAATGTGTGCTGCAATAGAAAACCCCGCCAAATGTGAAGTGCGTGCTGTCATAAGGTTTTTTACAGCCAAAGGATATTCTGCAGCAGCTATTCATCGTGAGCTTTGTGCCGTGTACGGACCAAGAGTTATGAGTGAAGGAGTTGTCCGTGAATGGGTACGTTTATTTAAAAGTGGACGAGAAAACGTTCATGATGAAGAGAGGAGTGGTAGACCATCATTGGTGACTGACGAACTCGTTCAGACAGTTGATGCAAAAGTTCGTGAAAATCGACGTTTCTCAATGTCGGAGTTGTCTACTGGTTTTCCACAGATTTCTAAGACTCTCTTGTAAGAGATAGTGACAGCAAGATTGGGTTACCGTAAGTTCTGTGCACGATGGGTGCCCAAAATTCTTACCGACCACCACAAAACTCAAAGAATGGCCTCTGCATTAGACTTTCTGTCACGTTATGAGGACGAAGGAGAACCATTGTTAAACAGAATCGTGACCAGTGACGAAACCTCGATTAAGTACGTGAACCCTGAGACAAAAGAACAATCAAAGATGTGGGCACATTCAAATTCGCCTACCAAACCAAGAAAAGCCTCGCAAGATTTTTCTGCCATAAAACTGATGGCAACGGTGTTTTGGGATGCCAAAGGGGTGTTGTTGGTTGAATTCATGGAACGTGGTACGACCATTAATCAAGACGTGTACTGTGAAACAATAAAAAAGTTACGACGGGCTATACAGAACAAACGCCGTGGTATGCTGACTTCCGGTATCGTTTTTTTGCACGATAACGCCCGTCCTCACTCTGCTCGCAGAACAACGGCCCTTCTTGAGTCCTTCAAGTGGGACGTTATCAACCATCCACCTTACAGCCCAGACCTGGCGCCAAGTGATTATCACCTCTTCATGCATTTGAAGAAATGGCTCGGGTCACAGCGGTTTGATGACGACGAAGAGCTCAAAGATGCGGTCACAGGCTGGCTCCAGGCACAAGCGGGTGATTTTTATGCAGAAGGAATTTCAAAGCTTGTGAAGAGATACGATAAGTGCCTCAATCGCTATGGAGACTATGTAGAAAAATAGTGCAAAGATGTAGTTGTAAGATGTATATATTAAAATATTTTTATTTAACTTGGTGTATTTTTTTAAATCAACTGGAGGTTACTTTCTGAACGGCCCTCGTATATGAGAAGAATGGAGAAACCAGAAGACGTCCTTGCAAGGCCATCAGAAGACAGCTAAAACAGAGCCGTCTATCTAAGCCCCGGGAGATAACCTATCTAGAAAAATATGGTGCTCCCTGAACCGTGTTAGAGCACTACATAAATGGAGAATGATCGATGATGACGAATGCGACTGTGGAACATCGGAAAAAACGCTGGACCACATTTTGTGCGACTGCCCAAAAAGAAATTTCGTGGTACCTGAAAAGACTCTGCAGACGCAACACCTGCAGCAATCAACTGGCTGGAGTCTTTTGTGGATGTCGAACTATGATGAGTTCAGGTTAGAGGAAACAGCTATGTCAACCTCCTTCAGCGACTGCCAGTTGTCCAGCTATATATTTTCTGTTCCATATTATCTTATCTCGTATCATTTTCATTTATGTACTTGTAAACTATAATTCTGTAAACTATATGCTAAGTAAATAAATAAGAAACGATGAAAGAAGAAATTAATTGAGGATCCACAATTGTGGTAAAACATGTTTGGGGATTAATCAAAACAGAAACTGTGTTCTTGCAAGAAGGTGGATGCTTTGTGCCTGTGCTGAACTTAAAATATCTACGCAACGGAGGAAATGTGGTCGGTAAGTGCCGTGTGTTTGCTTTGGAAACAAACTTGTTCCACCCACTCACGGTACTTGCTGTTGATAAACGTAACGCCCACTTTACTCTTCGCCCTCAAGGTTTTATTCAGTACTACTGCGTTCTGCCTTGGGTCTGCTTTTCCGCCAGTGTTAGCTGTACATTAACGGTGATACACAGCAGTACGGATAGGTTTACTGATGAAGAGTTGGCCTAGGTGCACCTCATGCCCTGACTGCAATGGAAGAGCGGCATAACGACGCTAACCTCTAAACTGACTTGTCCCACATCACTTCGATAAAAGTATCGTTCGAATGATCTGTGGAACATGTAACTAACTAACTAACTATGGTGAGCTCTTCCCACAGCGTCGGCAACCATATCACAGTACTTGAGCATATAACACTTTCGACCGATGGTTTGTCGCTATACACTCCACTGTGATTATGATGTCCGACATTTTTAACAAAACCTGCGAGGAATAGCTCTACTAGTCATTGACAGAACGGACTGAACACACTGTGTACGTGCTTCGTCTGAGGTGCGTATTGCAGGCTTTTTCACGGTTCTCGGAGTGTTTTCCCCTCCCAGTGGACTGCTGATGACTGAAGATGTTCAGTCTCCATCGTTCAGTCATGTGTTTTGCTCCATAGGACGCACTGTCAACGGTACGTGCAGCGACGAACACTGGCGATGAAACACTTTGAGACCATTTCGTCTTTCTGTGGCATTCGCTGCGTTCACCTCTGCTTGTGAAATGCAATCTTGACTAATTTCCTTACGAATCGATCTTCGGAGATTTCGTTCCCTGTTGAATTACTGTCTGTGCTGGGAAGGAGGGCCCCTTCAGCAAGGTAATGTGACCGTCCACACTGCTGGTATTGTGCGTAAATCGCTACAAGAAAATTATCAAGGCATTAAAGTTCAAAGGCGAATTCGGAACGCAAGGTCCGTTTATATTTAAATGTTGTCAGTTCAGAACAAAGCAGCACGTATGCAACATTGCGTGCCGATAGTGTAAGAAGAAATACAAGTTATAATTAGGAATCGCCAATATTTTGATGTGAGTGAAAGTGATGTACAGCTGTTTCATACCCATCCGATTTCGCCACTGTATGTGGGTTGACACTTCTGCCGTGATCGGATTCTGCAACATTGCTGCACAAATTAGTTAGTAGAATGTTCTTTGAATACTTGTTTGAAAGTTACAAGCAGATTAAAAATGTGTGACTGACCGAGACTCAAACATCTGGCCTTTGGTATTCGCGGGCAAGTGCTCTACCGACTGACCTACCCAAGCATGAGTCACGACCAGCCGTCACAGCTTTATTTCCACCAATGCCTCATCTCATAACTTCCAAAATTCATAGAACCTCTCCTGCGAAACTTGAAGAACTAACTCTCGTGGAAGAAATGATACTTAGCCATAGCCAAGGGATGTTTTCAGAACGAATTTTCACTCTGAAGCGGTGTATGCTCGGCCCAACATCCAGTTTTAATCTGCCACGAAATCTCATATCAGCGCAAACACCGCCGCAGAGTGAAAATTTCATTCCCTGAACACTCGTTTACTGCAAAATAGATATAAACCATAAAATCCAGTATGGGTTAGACATATGAATCTCTCCAGGCTGAGAATTAAGTTCCATAACAAAACAGTCACTTCCAGAAGTAAACACCCATCCTTTAACTGCAGTAAGGGCTACTGCGATTCGTATCCTCGTGGGCACGTTTACCGTACGCAGCAGATTTCATATTGGCAGCTGCTCTCTCCAGACTTCTGCTAAGCGCGAAATCCGGACTGCGTAGCTGATGTACTTTAAATGAACTCCACTGCTGCCGGTGAAAAAGTCCGCTGACTCACTGGACCGCGATTTATAAAGCCCGGCGGATTTATATATGTAATTCGCGTGACTAGCTGCGCTGCTGACGGTAACCCGTGTTCTGGTCGTTGGCTGCTCAGAATGTGTGTCAGTGTTTCGCCAGATTGGTGGACGTTACGAGGCACGGCAAAATAGTTCAGCCGCCACTGGCGATCTTTATCGACAAACACTGTAGTGATCGCCACTCTTGATCTTGCATACATCTAGGCTACGCTGACACGCCAATGTGACAGAAGGGTGGACTATGTCGCAGGGGTAGTGGCGTCTGGCACAACGGAAAGCAAATAACGATGGCTTCAAAAGTCGTTGCTTCTGCGAGTCCGATTCTTGTGTGTAAAACTACCTATAGCTGGTCATCTCCATTAGGAGTTGTGCTTAGCTTATGGATGTACAATAATTCTAGAAGCCTTTGTACTGGAAGCTCATTTCCATGTCTGGATGACAGGGTCCAGAACAAAAAAAATGGTTCAAATGGCTCTGAGCACTATGGGACTTAACATCTGTGGTCATCAGTCCCCTAGAACTTAGAACTAATTAAACCTAACTAACCTAAACACATCACACACATCCATGCCCGAGGCAGGATTCGAACCTGCGACCGTAGCGGTCACGCGGTTCCAGACTGAAGCGCCTTTAACCGCACGGCCACACCGGCCGACGGTCCAGAACAGACCCAATCCACGAGTCACCAGAGAGCATCCCAGAGTGCACCAGAGGAAATCCCAGAGTGCCCCAGAGAGCATCGCAGAGTGCCCCAGAGAGCATCCCAGAGTGCCCCAGTGAGCTGAAACACCAAGAAGAATCGCTTCTCGGCTTTTGGCAAGATCAATGTGTATCAGTATGTATAGAATACAGAAACAAAAAAACATTCCACACCACACGCCTTCCTCAAAGGCATGTCGTTTTCCGTCGGACCATAGATGTGACTTACGAGTGTAAATGATACTACCGCTAGTGAAAGTGGCTTCACAAGTAATAAGTATTAATGGGATTACTCGTGATCTGCAATGTCAACGATAAAATTACAATCGTCTTCCTTCAACTGCTTCCCGAAGGCGTTGAATCCGTTGTCAATGATAAGAATAGAGGCCATGTTCTTGTATGTGGAAAACCGATAAGTCTACAAATTCTACGTGTGCTTCTTGAATGACTTCGTTCTACCAATTGAACAACATCCGCTGTTTCAGCCACAGTCTGTTCATTTGTGCGTTCTGATGAAATATGAATACTAAGCAGTACACCAGTCTCATTCACAGATTTGAATCTGATAGTCAGCAATTACGAAATTGACTACATATTCTCTACAAACAGCAGCAATAACTTTACCATTACAAGACGCTTGCACAAATACCATACCGGAATACCCATCATTTGTAAATAAGTGTGGCATGGTTAAACGCTACGGTAGAATTAGCTAATAAATCACACTCTCAGTTACCGCTCGAATATTCAGTTGTAAACAAAAGCGTAACTTCACAACATAAATTTCAAAATAAATACGAAGATCGATAAATAAACCCACTGCAGCTGGAGTACCAAATGGTGAAGTGGAAACTTATCGCTGCGCGGGATTAGCCGGGCGGTCTGAGGGCGCTGCAGTCATGGACTGTGCGGTTGGTCCCGGCGGAGGTTCGAGTCCTCCCTCGGGCATGAGTGTGTGTGTTTGTCCTTAGGATAATTTAGGCTAAGTAGTGTGTAAGCTTAGGGACTGATGACCTTAGCAGTTAAATCCCATAAGATTTCACACACATTTGAACATTTGGAAACTTATCTCTGTAAACAGGTGTTGCTATGTAACCAACAGAAATTGGATACCTGTTTATGAAACGTTTTATTTGAGTTAGGCTATATAACTATTTACTGTTCCCCCTGATTCACTCTGCGTGTGTTTTCATGACCGAACGGTCCTACCTTTTTGAAGAAGCATCTTTCTTCCCTGGTCACTAAAAGCGCGAGATCACATTCGAATTGAACGTCTATCTTCAGTGTGTAAATCCTCTATGGCGACACCTCCAATACATGTCGGAAGACTGCAGATGTCGCGTCTCCAGCTGTCCGTTCAAAAATGGTTCGAATGGCTCTGAGCACTATGGTCATCAGTCCCCTGGAACTTAGAACTACTTAAACCTAACTAACCTAAGGACATCACACAACACCCAGTCATCACGAGGCAGAGAAAATCCCTGACCCCGCCGGGAATCGAACCCGGGACCCCGTGCTCGGGAAGCGAGAACGCTACCGCGAGACCACGAGCTGCGGACCCAGCTATCCGTGCAGACCTACACAGTAATACCCCCTGCCATTCTCACTGTGAGCTTCTACAACAACAAAAATGGTTCAAATGGCTCTGAGCACTATGGGACTCAACATCTTAGGTCGTAAGTCCCCTAGAACTTAGAACTACTTAAACCTAACTAACCTAAGGACATCACACACGTCCATGCCCGAGGCAGGATTCGAACCTGCGACCGTAGCAGTCCCGCGGTTCCGGACTGCAGCGCCAGAACCGCACGGCCACCGCGGCCGGCGCTTCTGCAACAGTTACGTGTGCTGCACACGCAGCTATTCTGGCAATTAGAAGGCAGTACGTGACAACAGCGAACCGTCACTAGTTTCTAAGTCATTTAGTACGTTCGCATAGTGCTTTTGTTTTCAGGCGTTTGAAACTGCTTTCCGTACCCGTCTCTTTATGGTTGCATTTTCTCCCAAGTCAGGCGCCAAGCCAAAGAAGACTGGAAAAACACCACTACTTATGATAATAGCAAAGAACAGCGACTGACAGAGTGTCTAAGGAACGGATAACTTGAATCTGGATGATTGATTTGGTTACAGCGGTGATGCGTTAACAACAAATTATCGATAGCCCAGCAGAAAACCACATACATATCACTTAAAGGCCAAATTTCGCTACGTAGAAATCCTACAGTTAAATTAATAAGCATCTCTGTCACCAGAACACCAGCCATTCAATACCTTCGAGACCAACTGGACGATAAGCTTAACTTCATAAACACATTCAAACAATCGTAAACAAACAAAGCAACAGTATGCACAAAATTGCCTATGCCTCAACAGTCAGGTATAAGATACCGCTGCATGCGGTGACAACCTATCACGATGCCGTTTCCACGCCCATCATAGGCTACGCAGCAAGTTTCTCTGGGCACAGACTTCGGTGAACCCGAAACAGGCATATCCTGCAACTTGAAAAGAGGTGTGTGTTCCTCGGACTCACAAAGGCCTTGGCACCACGCCAACCGACGGTTTGCTAGCGACCCTCGGCGTCTACCTAGTAGACATTACGGCAAGATATCGTCCAGCCTCCTAATGACTGCCGGCCGCTGTGGCCGAGCGGTTCGAGGCGCTTCAGTCCGGAACCACGCTGCTGCTACGGTCGCAGGTTCGAATCCTGCCTCGGACATGGATGTGTGTGATGTCCTTAGGTTACTTTGGTTTAAGTAGTTCTAAGTCTAGGGGATTGATGACCTCAGATGTTAAGTCCCATAGTGCTTAGAGCCATTTGAAACATCCTAATGGCTATGCAAAGCGGATTTGACGAAAGTCTAACAAATCTAAGACCAGAGGGTAACAATCAACGCCCGGTTCCTGAAATGGAAAGTAAGTAGATGAGAGAACGTCGGGGGTAACAGTGAAATGGGTCAGAGTGTCTACGAACTATTCCTATGAATTCGAGAACTCCTGGCGCCTGGTCATGTAAACTCTATGGTTTTCACTTTTAAATCCCGAATAAGAATCTCGCTTCTTAAGCACTGCGCGACATTACGTAGTAGCTACATCATCAAATCTAGTACTGTTTCTTTCACCCTCACATGCAGCTAATAGTGTACGCCAAGATGCCTTTGCATATTTGGCGGTGATCGTGGGTGGTAATCGAAAATACACGTATTTAAGCAAATTTGTAATGGCCTGCTTTGAGATAAAATGGTAGTGAAAAATGCCCACCAATTTGCGCACCATATACGCTGGGTGAAATGAAATATAGGTAGGAAATCCAGTGCTGTAAAATATAAAAGTTGCTAATCTGAAATATAGGGATAAACTGATTTCATTAGTTCCCATTAATGGCTCAATGTAACTTTTCCAATAATTTATCAGCAGACTCTAAAAGCAAGCTGAACCACTGAATACAATACGGCTTCTATAGAAGCATCGAATTGTTATTTAACTGAATCAGGAAATCACCTAAGTATCTAATACTGCAACTCGTTTCCATTTCAGAAATTCTGTTTATGTACTGTTGTGATTCAGATGATGCAAATTGCCACACAAGCCCCACCTGCTGGCAATAGTTACGTAGCTTTGTGCGAACTTTGGAACAGTTCTTTACAGTTATAGTACCGCAAGACCGGAAAGCAGCGAGAAAGAGTGGATGGTGGGTTTTGAAGGGTAAGGAGGAAGAAATCGTAGTCACTGCCCATCTTTCTCTGTTATTGCAGTGGTGTGTAAAACGTGATTTCTTCTGGAGAAAATTCTCTCGTATCTGATTAAGGTGTCACGTATCATCATATGTATACTTGTATAGCGCGAATAAATATTAGTAAAGAAATATGCTTCGAACCACATATTAAATTGTGAATTGACATGTTGTTATATAAAACTGACGGATATAATAATAATAATTGTTGTTATTAATTTATTTCACATATGTTGTTTCCCAACGCAGTATGAAAATGAAACAACAAAAAATGAAGGGGAACAGTTATAAGAAATAAAAAATGGAAAATGAAATAAAAGATTTGGGGAAGACAAATTTGGGTTCAACGTGTTGATGACGAGACCATCATTAGAGATGGAGCACAAGCTCGGAATGGAAGAAGACCGATCGTGGAACCAACGCGGCAATCGATTTAATTGGCTTAGCAAAACTACGAATAATCGTGATCTGGAAAGCTGCTGGGGATCTGAAACTCGTTTTCACCGGTTGTAACCACTGTGTCACCTCGCTCGATCACTTTAACGGGAAAGCTACAATTCTTCAATAGTCCAACGGCTGCATGTATACACAGAAGTAAGTCTTTCGTCAATTCACTTACGGTTCCCGCCAAGTTAGCAGATATTGTGAACAGAAATGACCCTGCATTCGCCTAACTATTGAGTTACGGCTATAAAAATGCTTTTGAGCTAATTCCTATTTTTGCAAAGTGGGATACCACTGTGTATACGAGATTAGTTTGTTACAAATAATATGTAAATAATAATATAGCTTAAAATCAGAGCGGGTAAGCGCATAGTTTTATCTTCAAGAACTTAAACAAGCACGTTTATCACAGTACAGCAAAATTTCTGTAATGCGTCGGTGGGGGTGGGGGGAGGGGGGGGGGAAGGAAGGGGGGAGGGAATGGAGAGGATCAGCGAAAAAGGGTGGAAGTTAGGTTTTGAAGGGCAAGTAGGAAGAAATCGTAGTCATTGCCCATCTTTCTCTGTTATTGCAGTGGTGTGTAAAACGTGATTTTTTCTGGAGATAATTCTCTCGTATTTATCTGCGATGTCCCTTTGTTATAAATGGATGCCTAGAACGCCGCTCCCAAGTTTTGCCAAGAAAAAGTGAACAATTGGTAACACGGGAAGAGTTTATGGTTCGGAAGTGTCCCCCTGAGAGTAATGTCGAGCGCTTTCGGGGAGCTATCTTTACGACTCACAAAAGATGAGATTTTATGGGCTATGGTTAGCAGAGGAATGCGTGTTGTACGAGGGAATGATGGCCAGTTGAGTTGCCGTTTCGTGAGGATGCGAAGCTCCAGCAGTGTGGGAGTGACGGAGAGACACTGCCGGCCGTAAAGCTCGTGTGCGGGGAAACCAACCCTCCCAACCCACCTCATCCTCCGACTATCGGAATAATATTACGAGCGCGTATACTGGCTGTCACTCGCTTCCTAGCAGTCAGAACTCAGATGCATGGATGTAGGTAAGGAAGTATCGTTTGTCTCTCGGACAGCTAACACTGTCGTTCACTGAATGGTTTCTCTGAGCATAGCAGCCGAGTTCTCACCGACTACAGTGATAACTGCAGGTATCTACGATATGAATCGAAGCTGAGGGTGCAGAACACATTCCATAAATATTTATTTACAGCCGAATGTGGCTTCTGAACAGGTCAGTCTGTTATTGGCATTTGCTTTCAGTCCTTCCACAGAACTTGTTATGTGAACGGCTGTTTTGCTCGTGTTGATACTACGGTAAAAACAATAGGAGAAAAAGGAAACACTCTTCTTTGCCGTTCATTTCACCAACAATTTTTTGTTTTTGCGACCTAAATGTTAGGTTATTATCTCACACATAAGAGATCATTTGATTTTCATTAGTATTATCAAGTTTTTGTAAGTTTTATTGACGAAAGATGAAGGAACAGCATCAGATTAGTGTGAGAAGTGTCTTTAGTTTCGCATACCTGCCGTAATCAGACGTCTGCCAATGGTGTCCGGCTGAGGCAGAAAAGATTCCAACTAGCGGAAATGGCCGACGCATAGTGACAACCCGTTCACTTTAAGTGATATGTGAAGTCAGCTAGAAAGTCTTAGGCAAGCACTGGCTGTTGGGTTTTGGACAAAGGAGCGTGGGAGAACGCTTTCAAGCCACGTACAAGCTGAGTCGTGTTGGCGCACTTGTTCGTGAGGCTGTGGGTGGTCAAGGTGGTAGTGGTGAACTCAGAGCCATCGCTCGTTTGGTGAGATCGCTCTCACGTAGCATGGTTTGTTTATAAGAATCTCCTCTGCTATGGTTTCTCCTCCTCCCCCTTCTCCTCCTCCTCCTTCTTCTTCTTTTTCTATTCTGTGGGAACCGCTATAGACTACGTTCACGAGTATTTCAACTCTCTCTCCTTTCTTTTCCTTCACACTGCTGTCATAATTTCTCCATGTTTCTCTCTTATTTCTTTTGTCCAAGTGGCTCCAATCTTAGTCTTGAGTTTTTCATAGGAATCTTTGGAATTATGCAATTTATTCCTGTATAGCAGTTGTTGCTCAGCATCTTGCAGAGTAATTCGGAGTTCGTCTATGCCTCTTTCAACTTCTTTGCACCATGTTTTATCCATTTTTAATTTAGTGAAATAAGTAAATGATATTTTTTTCGGTCTCTCGGGTTTCATCCTTTGGATGTGGCCATAGAAAGCTAATCTTATTTTCCTAATCATGTCTGTAATTTTTTTCAATACGTCTATGAATTTCACTGTTATGACTTCTTCTGTATTTTATTTACTTTTTAAATAACTGTTCACAAAATTTTCTTAGTATTTTTCTTCCTGTGATTTCTAGCACTTCTATCATTGCCTTTCTGTCTGGAGCTAAACATTCTGCTGCATAAGTCCAGGCGAAATGCTGTAGAGTACTATCTGAATTTAGCATTGGGGGATATTTATCTTTTATTATATGTGTATTTACTGAGGTAGTGCGCTATGTTCTCCTGATTAAATCTTGGTTTAATGGCTTCTTTCTCCTAAATGTTTTGTTCCGTTACTTCTCCTACATACTTGGAATGGTTAGTTCTCTTAATTCTTCTGTATTTAGTACCATTATTTGGGGGCCACCTTAATGTTTATTACAAATTTAGTTTTCTCACAGGAAATTTGTATGTCTTGCTTTCTCAGCTTGTTCTTTCACTAATTTCATTTGTCTAGTACCAGATTTCACGGAGTCTACAAAAATAGCAAGGTTATCCGGAAACGCTAGGCAGTCCATTTGTAGGCTGTCCTGAAACACCACTACTCTGTGGATGATCATACATTTTTTACGTGTTTTACGAAGTTTGTTTTATTAGTTGTGCTGAATATTATTCTTGTAAATATGTTGTCGAGTTAAAAATGCTATTTGATATTTAAGAAAGAGAATACGCATGGAATGTTAACATTTTGTAAGTAGATACGCTGGCCTGGTCAGGGAAAAGCTATTGTCAAAGAGTATAGTAAATTGTAAATGCATGATCGCAGGACGTGTGAGCGCGCCAAAACAGTAGGCTGTTCGGAGTCGCGAGGAGACGGTTGGTTTCATCGGTTGTGTGTATTCGTCGGTGTGGCTATGCAAAAGCGCGGAGAAAAAAAAAAAGTGTTTCCGAAGTGCTGAGCAGTGAAAACTAAAATGGTTGTTTTGGCGGATGTTTAATAAGGACAAGCTATGTGTATGGCATTTATTGGGCACAGTGCAAATGCAGTAAGAGTAATTCACGTAACATCGAGAGTACTGAGGACCCTTGTTATTGGCTATGGTATGGCAAGAAGATCAACCTGTGCACTATTTACCGCTAAATGAAGCCACTCGAGAAACCAACGGCGTCATGAAGTGAAGTAAGATCTAGACTTTTCATAACTGAAAGTGTAATAGGCTGATCAGCTCAGTTGGAATTTTATTGCTTAAATAACATTGTTTTCGTGCATGTTGTCACGTAGATAATTTTCCTAGTTGTTGTCCAAGCAGTATCCATCCTATCCCTTTTTACGAACCGAGATAGTAAAAAAAATGAACTGAAAATGAAGTGAACATTAATTTATTAGATTATCAAAACAAAATTTTTCCAACTTTTGGACAATTAGGTAATAATGAAATCTTTGACTGTAGTATGAATAATTTCAGAAATAGAATGAAGCAGAACCCAGTATCAATTAATTTGCTAAAAATAGAGTAACTTTCATAATAAAAAATTGGTAGTAAAACTTTACGTAACTTGAACACTGGATTTCACTGTCAAAGCAAAGTTTTAATTTATAGTTTGAGTCATAATTTATAACTTTTATTACAAAGAAAAGGTAAATGACAGTCATTACCAACGAGTAAATTCAAACAATCTTTCTGCTTGTTACAGTTACGACAGTCAGTACTACGGTGAGTAACGTAACAAAAAGTTTCTGTCCATAGCCAGTAAACAATCTTACTTTAATTGACCTTTGAAAATTAATATGTTGTACGTGTTTGCTATTTGGTTATTATTTGACTGCTGTGATGTGTGTTGTAAAGTACTTGAAAGTGTGCGTTACGTACTGTTCCCACGTTATGACGTCAATAACTATTATTACGTAAGATTGCTTACGAGTATAAAGTTCAGTTTCAATTTAATTATTCTTGTTCCGGTGAGGAACTGGTGACCGTTGGTTCTTTTCATAAATGACATACTTTGAAAACCATTTTTCCAAATTTTCCACAACTACTGTTAGTTAAAAAACTAGTTTACGTAAAAGAACTTTGTATGTAATCATCATTGCTAAAGTAGTGAGCAGTGGCGATTCGGTTATAACTTAATCTACTCCTGTAGGTTTTGCATTATACTTCGGAGTAGATGCCTTTTTCCAACAGATTGGGGGCTTTAGGTACACGGTCATACAGAAAAGCCTAATGAGGTGGAGAGCGAGGAGGGTTATAGTCCCTTTTGTCATCCAATCTAACTCCCTAACTGATCTCCCTTTCTCCTAGTGACATTCTCCATTCCCCTACGACTTTTTATAGAACACAGTTAAAGGGCATCTCCCAGTCTGACTCAAATTTTAATTTTCATTTTCAATTTTCATTTTAGAATTTCACCTCTAAATTTCACTTTAGTTTTTAATTTATATTTTCAAAGTAAATTATTATGCAAAATATAAACGTGGTTTTCCCTCCGAGAATCACGTGACCCTTAGCCGAATGAATAGTTACATTTGGTATCATCTCAATTCTTGATCAATGCTAAGCATTGTAAAGTCACCGCTTGTATTGTTAAATGATATTTACTGCTGTGTAAAGTTGTACCGCATGTTTAATATTCTAGTTCTTATCGAGTTGCTTTGCGCGGACTCACGTAGTGTTCGTTTTGCACCCATGGGAATTCCATATTCGTACTAGGGGTGTACTCTCATAACGTATCCATTACTCAATATATTTTGGAGAAGAAGAGAGGTTGTGAAAGCGAATTTTGTGCGTCCCATGACTTGTAAGCAGCGTTCCAGACACTTTTTGTTGAGATCACTGGTGGGAAATGAATTCTCACATAGAATGGACGCTCTTCCTAAGCAAACTTAGGTTTGTTTCGGAAAAGCCAATTGATCGTTGAGCAGTTTGTGCGCGAATGAGATCTCACGTCCCCGCCCCCCCCCCTCCCACACACACACACACACATATATCGCGATGGATGGTGGTTGTGGTAAGCTCCTATGGGACCAAACTGTTGAGGTCATTGGTCCTTAGGTTTACACACTGCGGTAAACTAACTTACGCAAGGATAACACACCCACCCACGCCCGAGGTAAGACTCCAACCTCCGACGGCGAGGGGGGGGGGGGGGGCTCGTGAACCGTGGAAAGGCACCTCAGACCACGCGTAGTGGAGTTAACATTTTGTAATTAACGTATTTCTGTACTGTTCGCATTTGATCGCGTTAATCAGTTTGCCAAATCATTCTGTTTAGAAGTTGTGGCTGGACTATTGATGTTCTTAAAATGTCAGTGTTAGCTACATCAGTTTTCTTGTCAACCCCGTTTAACATTCAACGAAAACGTTTATCACTTCTAAAGCATCTTTAATGGATGTATGCCTTGCTTATCGCTGAATCAAAGAATTTAGTCGTGTTGAAGCATATTAAATGGCAGTATGATTAACCATTTTTATTTAATCACAAAAGTCAGAATTTGACTTCATTTCGGGACACTGCGGCGTGTGTTACTGGAGGATAGAACTGTTCACTGCACCTTCCACTAGAAACAGGCCTGCTGGCCACTACTGCTTATTCCAGGTGGCGGTCGCTGCTACAAGTGCTGCAGTTATGATGGTCATTGCAGCTGAGACGAGTACAGAGAGCACGTTAAAATAAGCACGGAATGCTTTTGAATAGTCAGGTTTAGACTTCGTTTCTTGGTAGTATGCAGGTGAGTTCTTTCAGCTTTACAGGGTTAAATGTTGTCAGGTGCGGTAGTTTTTTCATTCCTTCAGATTGGCCAGCAGCAATAACCAAGATTTCTTTTCGACTGAACAAGTTCACGTGTATCTTAATGTTAGAAAGCACACCTTTTTTGTCAGATTTCTAATATTCATCTTGAGACAACTGTAACTTCCATTTCACTTCAGATTGATAGGCGGGTACGAAAAGCACTCAAAGGGAAATTTCCGTATTGTCTAGCGTTACTGGTAAAGACTTTACTGTTCATAACGGCACAAACATGAAAATGGCTCTAAGCAATATGGGACTTAACATCTGAGGTCATCAGTCGCCTAGACTTAGAACTACTTAAACCTAACTAACCTAAGCACATCACACACATCCATGCCCGAGGCAGGATTCGAACTTCCGACCGTAGCAGCAGCGCGGTTCCGGACTGGAGTGCCTAGAACCGCTCGGCCACAGCGGCCGGCACAAACATGAAAAAATGAAAGAATTTACAATCAGCAAAGAAATTAATTACTAATAGTACATATACAAAATAATATATTTGCAATCATATTAAACTGAGTTACTGGCAGATCCATTTACAATGCGGCACATTTAAAAAAAAATAGACTGCGAAATCGGCCAGCTTAAGCAGTATCAAGAAGTAGAGAGTAAAAGAAGTCTGTTTGATAAATCAGTGTCTGTTCCGGACGGTTCTTATAGTGTCTGTTGATGTTCAGTACTTCAGACAGAGACGTCCTGCCCCTCTGTGCCCTGAGTGCAGCATTTTATTTTTTATAAGCACGCAGACTTAACTGTTTTTCCTGTGTAGTGTAAGCCACACCCTCTAAAATAAAACATTCAAAGAGCCGTTATATGTAAAATAAAGTAAAATTGAGATAGAAATGTTGAGGTCAAGAATAAAAGATGAAATATGTTACCCAGAATCCAACGCAGAAATCTACAGATAAATCCATAAACTAGTTGAAATGTATAAGCGAAAAATCGAGATCAAGCATTACGTAGAGACAATAGCTTATCAAATTCTTCAAAAATGAGATTACCAAACTCATTTAGCAAAACAAGTAGAAAAACGTCGTAAGGCATTATGAACACAAAATTTCCGGGGTGAAGAAGCAGTCAGGTAAGTCAGGCAAACACAGGGTTTCGAGGAAGAAGAGGACTAAAAACAGACATTGACAGAGCAACGGAAATACGATCACGAAAACTGTGGTGAAACGAAGCCTAAACATGTGCTGACTTCTCGTATTGTTTAGCGACCCATTCGCGGATGAAGAAAAAGAAGAAAGAAGACCGCAGTTCATTGTTACGAGCCAATGTAAATCGCTAGACAATTCTAGCCTCAGCATATAGTATGGTAGTTAAGGAAGACATACGAAGCAGTTTAGGACAGTTAAAGCGAAATTTCATCGCCGAAATGTCCATTAGCATCAGACTCCTCTTCCTAAGAAACAAACAACTGAGGATGTGCGTAGTATTGTACGGAAGTGAAACATGGACTATGGGAGAGCTATAAAATAGGAGGATCGAAGCTTTTGAGATGTGGTACTTCAGAATGATGCTGCAAATTAAGTGGACTAATTATTAAAAAAATGAGAAAGTTCCGAGGAAATTTCGGACTAGGAACTCGCTTCCGCAGCCGAGGTTTCTGAAGCACGCTCGAATCGGATATAGCCGGGCAGTGGTAGTGGAAGAAATTTTCACTACCTGTGTTTGGTCGACGAGGGGAGGAGAGGTGGTGATGGAAACTCCCTGATCGCCAGATTCTGCGGAAAATTTCTTAACTAAATTCCAAACCTCTCCGCACTGTCTCACGGAGTGAGCGTGTGTGACTCTAATGATGGTAATGTGTCCGTCGGTTAGGAAGCTCGATGGGCCCTTTGATACTGTTACAGGAGAGTAAGCTATGCGCTGTCACCGAGTTTTACCCTCTCCCTTCTCTCACAATGTCCGCCCCGATAGCTCAGTGGCAAAAAAGAAAAGGAAGAAGACAGAATATGTTATATATATTTTGTTGTATTTAATGTTTTTCTAATAATTTTTGTTTAACTAACAATCATTTGTATATGTTTAAATGGTACCTCGAAGAACTGTTGCATTGTGTATGTATATGTACTGTTAGTTTGTTCAATAAAAATTACTAAAAAAAACCAAAGGAAGAAGACAGAAAAAAGCGGTAAAACGCGAGACTAGCTAGTACGACTCTGGCAATCGAAAGCACACGTTGACAAAATTTTTATCGCTCCTTTCCTCTCGGTGCTGAAGCTATGAGTGCAATTCAAGCGAATATATACAGGGTGTTTCAAAAATGACCGGTATATTTGAAACGGCAGTAAAAACTAAACGAGCAGCGATAGAAATACACCGTTTGTTGCAATATGCTTGGGACAACAGTACATTTTCAGGCGGACAAACTTTCGAAATTACAGTAGTTACAATTTTCAACAACAGATGGCGCTGCAAGTGATGTGAAAGATATAGAAGACAACGCAATCTGTGGGTGCGCCATTCTGTACGTCGTCTTTCTGCTGTAAGCGTGTGCTGTTCACAACGTGCAAGTGTGCTGTAGACAACATGGTTTATTCCTTAGAACAGAGGATTTTTCTGGTGTTGGAATTCCACCGCCTAGAACACAGTGTTGTTGCAACAAGACGGAGTTTTCAACGGAGGTTTAATGTAACCAAAGGACCGAAAAGCGATACAATAAAGGATCTGTTTGAAAAATTTCAACGGACTGGGAACGTGACGGATGAACGTGCTGGAAAGGTAGGGCGACCGCGTACGGCAACCACAGAGGGCAACGCGCAGCTAGTGCAGCAGGTGATCCAACAGCGGCCTCGGGTTTCCGTTCGCCGTGTTACAGCTGCGGTCCAAATGACGCCAACGTCCACGTATCGTCTCATGCGCCAGAGTTTACACCTCTATCCATACAAAATTCAAACGCGGCAACCCCTCAGCGCCGCTACCATTGCTGCACGAGAGACATTCGCTAACGATATAGTGCACAGGATTGATGACGGCGATATGCAAGTGGGCAGCATTTGGTTTACTGACGAAGCTTATTTTTACCTGGACGGTTTCGTCAATAAACAGAACTGGCGCATATGGGGAACCGAAAAGCCCCATGTTGCAGTCCCATCGTCCCTGCATCCTCAAAAAGTACTGGTCTGGGCCGCCATTTCTTCCAAAGGAATCATTGGCCCATTTTTCAGATCCGAAACGATTACTGCATCACGCTATCTGGACATTCTTCGTGAATTTGTGGCGGTACAAACTGCCTTAGACGACACTGCGAACACCTCGTGGTTTATGCAAGATGGTGCCCGGCCACATCGCACGGCCGACGTCTTTTATTTCCTGAATGAATATTTCGATGATCGTGTGATTGCTTTGGGCTATCCGAAACATACAGGAGGCAGCGTGGATTGGCCTCCCTATTCGCCAGACATGAACCCCTGTGACTTCTTTCTGTGGGGACACTTGAAAGACCAGGTGTACCGCCAGAATCCAGAAACAATTGAACAGCTGAAGCAGTACATCTCATCTGCATGTGAAGCCATTCCGCCAGACACGTTGTCAAAGGTTTCGGGTAATTTCATTCAGAGACTACGCCATATTATTGCTACGCATGGTGGATATGTGGAAAATATCGTACTATAGAGTTTCCCAGACCGCAGCGCCATCTGTTGTTGAAAATTGTAACTACTGTAATTTCGAAAGTTTGTCTGCCTGAAAATGTACTGTTGTCCCAAGCATATTGCAACAAACGGTGTATTTCTATCGCTGCTCGTTTAGTTTTTATTGCCGTTTCAAATTACCGGTCATTTTTGAAACACCCTGTATATATGTAAAGGTGGTCAGCGCGGCGGTCTGTCACGCCAAGGGGCCTGGGTTCGATTCCCGGCTGGGTTGGAGATCTTATCCGCTCAGGGACTGGGTGTCGTGTTGTCCTCAGTATTATTTCATCATCATCATCAGTGGAAGGCAACGGGAAACCACCACTGGAATCAATTCTCTAGACGCTCTTGCGGTGTACCTCTCTGACGAGGCTTTCCCCATGACAAGACCTGCCGTAAGGCAGAACACAGAGTTTAGTTTTTCTCTCACAATCATCAGACAACACAAAACATGACACCACGCTGTACAGACATTCGTTCCGCTAGCCTATAGTCAACAGTTACACTTGAGACCCTGCTCTGGAACAGTGCGAGGAATGGGGCCGTTGAGTGCGGAGGACATAAACCTTTTCCGATTTCGAGGCTGAACAGTCCCTCCGGCTCTCTCAAGCCAACAGTGCCATACGATTCTTCCTTAACTGAACGAAGAAGAGACACGATGATAGGATATTAGACATGTGAGGAAAAGCTTCCATAGCAATATAGGGAGCTATGCGGGAAAAAAACTGTAAGATGTCTCACACGCTTGTATTTACCAGCTCCGCGTTCCGTTCAGTACCAACTGACAGTCTTATTATCCTCTGCCTTATGTTATCACTTGGATGCGAATTGGAGGACCACGGGGTCAATATTCCGCTCTCCTTGCGCCGTTGGTTTCCCAGATCTTGGAGCTGCTACTTCTCTCGAAGTAATTCCTCGGTTGGCCTCTCGAGCCTGGATATATTCCGTTACAGGTCTGTCATCAGGGAGAAATCTCTTGCTGTATCGGGAATGGAACAAGCTGCTACAATTTTCTTAAAAAACACTACATTATTTTCTTCCATGACGTAGCTCATGTATCCAAACCGACTGTGTACAAATAAATTTAATTTAAATTTCTATCATTTTTAGTTAGAGAGCTCGAAACATTCCAAGTTTTAGGAGTGGATGCAATATGCTGTACATATTTGGTTGCGTTGAGATGGATGTTCTGGTGCCGGAATGTTCATTTAAGTGAATTGTTCAGAAAAGTGTCCATTTCCGTGAACGCGCAGCTCAGTGCGTCCTCTAAACAACTTGTGAACGAGATGTGAAATTGCTGGTGTCACGGAGCGACAAACTTCTCAGTGCGCTGTCTAACGTCATGTTGAGTTAGATTGCCCTATGTTTCCTTACGCTGCTGTATACCGTGCAGGATGGAATACACAAACATACGAACTTCGGTCTGCCACGGATATTGACGTGGAATTAACATAGCATACACATGCAACGAGTACGCTGACTTGTTGATGATGCTCGACAAATGCTGATACGATGCCAGTGAAGAAGTCGTGGCTTATGCTTTGAGATATCCTGCTCGCAAAGCTCCGACAGCAAATACGTTTTCATGTGTTGAACGACGACTTCGAGAAACGAGGTAGACTGGGAAGGCGCGGTGGCAACAGACGAAGAACAGCGAGTGAAGGTATGGAGGTGTTTGTTGTAGATGCAGTACACCACGATCCTATGTCAGTTTACAAGAAATTACTGCAGTCTGTAGTATCTGTCCTACATCACTATTGCGAACAGTACACGGTCAAATGTTTTATCCGTGCCACCTTTAGCTAACACAGGAGCTGCATGGGAGCCATTTCAATCGGAGAACTACTTTCTCCGAATGCGCCCGTGAATAATTTAACTCTGGACTCCGACAAATCCTCGTTAACAAATTATGGCGCAATGAACCTTTATAATATGCATTACTGGGCAACAGGAAATCCTAGCTGAATACATCATGCCGATCGTCACAGGAGTTGGTCTATTAATATATGCTCGTTATCCTTAGTGGTGAAATCATTGGTCCACGCCACTTTGCTGGTGCTCTGACAGGTGAGCCCTATCGCCGCTGTGTATATGCTCACCTCGAAAATGCCAGTGGATGTCATATGTCGATGCAGCACGATGGTCACCCGGTCCATTCCGCATGTGATGCGCAAGAAATCAACACAAATTTCCTGGAAGATAATTACGACGAAACGGCCCTCAGGAATGGCTCGGGCGGTCGCTCGATATAACACCAGTGGATTTATTTTCGCGGGGATACGCTAATAATCTTGGAAATTGGCTCTTGTTTGAACACCTGACTTAAACGAACATTCCGCCGCAACTATATAGCTATTACGTACAGCATGTTGCATCTACCCCCAAAAATTAGAGAGCTTCTAGCTCCATGACTAAAATTGGTAGAATTGTGATTTAAAATGATTTATACACGGTTCGTTACATCAGCTGTATAATACAAAAATACTGTCCTACTTAAGAAAATTATAACTCGTTGCTGGAACTTGCAGGAAATTTAAGTAAATAAACTGCAGAAAGAGTAACTTTTCATGCGTTTACCTATGTAAGTTACAGACAAGAGCGCATCTTTTGAAATATCCTATATTATACATACACTGTATGACACAAGAAGTGAAGAACCCAGAAGACGAGGAACAAACGAAACGACACTTCACGGGCTAAGAGAGCATCTGATGTTATTTCAGTGTCAAATTGACAAAGAATTGATTAGTAAAGGAAATGAATTTCTTGTATGCGTAGGGATCATTGTGAATGCTTTGTGAATAAAACAGTTTACATAACTTACTAAAGTTTATTTATTTAGTACGCCGTTTCGGCTACTGCAATCAACAGATACCTGTAATTAACATTAAAGGGACAAAAAGGGCGACAGGCGTTTGTTTGTACAACAAGAAGTCAAACAAGATGAATAATGAAAAGTAAAACTTTTAAAAAATTACACTCACCGAAAAAATCAGAACTTGCAAAACAAGATTGTGTGTCAGTATTAAAACATATGAGTACTCAAGGCTTCAGCTAATAGCTCAGCTTAAAAATTTTGTACCAGATGTTAGCTGTAGCCGACAGGTGGCGCTAGTGTGGTGGACGTTGCTTTCGACTTTCATTTTATTTGATCATTTTCTCTTCAAAATTTTAAAAAGGCAGATAGTCTTTAAAATTCAAAGTCAACTTATAAGACAACTTGGCATTAGCCTCTAACCCACGATGAACACGTCTTGTAACAAACATGTTTGAAGACCACAAGATGACAGCAAAATCTGTTGAAACCGGTTGCGTAAAAAAAGTATTTATGTGAACTTGGCTACAGGAAGGTTTTTACAATGTAAAACAGATTGCTCCTTCCATTTTCTCAACATCAAAAATTTCAGTCAGTCAGCGCCAAATTATAAAACACGATGTAAATGATTGTAATTACACTCTCATCAAATCAGCTTTACAGATAACGCCAATTAGTTAATATGGATTTTCTTATTTACCAGCAGCATGGATGTTAGTATTAAATACATTTTGTATTGACATGATGTTCCGATTATAGACATAGTACTTGCTGTTATCGTTACGTATGTCTGATAAAAAATTTAAAAAGCCCCTACGGACTAAAACGTAGTCAAACAATACATTAAAATGCTTAAACTTGTAAAATAGATTATAAAGAATAAAACAACTTATCATTATATGAAAATATTTTGGAAGGCAGTTCCATCAACGGGAGAACTAGTAATTTGCTCCCCGAGGCAAGCCATTTGTCGCGTACCAGCGTTCTCGGGGCGCCTTTGACATTGATTACTCAAAATCTGACGCTGTTTAAGCCCCTTATACAGAGTGCTCCAGGAGGAATTGTCACTATTCAGGGATATGACAGGAACGGTCATTTAAAGAAAAAAACTTCGTATGGACATATACCCTATTTCGAATGCTTTCCGAGATAGTTTTAATATACATTTCATTTTTGGCTATATGGCCGCACGTGGGCGTCCTACCAACTCAGCATCTCTGACGCTTTACTCTAGCCCAATTTTCGTTGCTTTTAATCTCTGTGCTCGGGATGTCTTTCTGCCCCTAAACTAGCCCGTTAAACGGGCAGTTGCCTATGATCTGTTGTGAGTGAAGTACTGCGAGGGACTGACAGTGTAGCAGAGAGAGGTTCAAATGGCTTTAAGAAATATGGGACTTAACATCTGAGGTCATCAGTCCCCTAGACTTAGAACTACGGAAACCTAACTAACCTAAGGACATCACACACATCCATGCCAGAGGCAGGATTCGAACCTGCGACCGCAGCAGCCCCGCGGTTCCGGACTGAAGCGCCTAGAACCGCTTGGCCACAGCGGCCGGCTCAGAGAGACGCATTGGTCTGTTTGTACATGCCCTGGCTGAAATGTCACAAATGTACATTAATGAAGAGTACGCAGATACGGTGTATGTTTACGGTTTCTGCGATAATAGTGCACTTGCTGCTGTCGAATAATACCGTCGGCGCTTTCCTACACGTCAATTCCTAATCGTAGAGTGTTTAATAGGTTTCAGCACATTTCGTGAAACGGGTGTTCTTCCAAGCTCCTATGTTTCTTTTGAACCCGTAGTTACACAACCTGTGCAGAAAGAGCAACACGTTGTTGAAATGGTGCCACGTATCAATGTCCTATGAACACCTGTATGGCGAATATTACATGCGGAGAACTTGTGCACATTTTACATAGAGCGTGGCCGGCCGGGGTGGCTGAGCGCTTCTAGGCGCTACAGTGTGGAACCGCGCGGCCGCTACGGTCGCAGGTTCGAATCCTGCCTCGGGCATGGATGTGTGTGATGTCCTTAGGTTAGTTAGGTTTAAGTAGTTCTAAGTTCAAGGGGACTGATGACCTGAGAAGTTATGTCCTATAGTGCTCAGAGCCATTTGAGCCATAGAGCGTGTTCACGATCTTCACATTGTGGACAATGTCACAAATGTACATTAATGAAGAGTACGCAGATACGGTGTATGTTTACGGTTTCTGCGATAATAGTGCACTTGCTGCTGTCGAATAATACCGTCGGCGCTTTCCTACACGTCAATTCCTAATCGTAGAGTGTTTAATAGGTTTCAGCACATTTCGTGAAACGGGTGTTCTTCCAAGCTCCTATGTTTCTTTTGAACCCGTAGTTACACAACCTGTGCAGAAAGAGCAACACGTTGTTGAAATGGTGCCACGTATCAATGTCCTATGAACACCTGTATGGCGAATATTACATGCGGAGAACTTGTGCACATTTTACATAGAGCGTGGCCGGCCGGGGTGGCTGAGCGCTTCTAGGCGCTACAGTGTGGAACCGCGCGGCCGCTACGGTCGCAGGTTCGAATCCTGCCTCGGGCATGGATGTGTGTGATGTCCTTAGGTTAGTTAGGTTTAAGTAGTTCTAAGTTCAAGGGGACTGATGACCTGAGAAGTTATGTCCTATAGTGCTCAGAGCCATTTGAGCCATAGAGCGTGTTCACGATCTTCACATTGTGGACAATGTCACACGACTTCAATTTTGTCGTTGGTTACATGACAATTGACATTTCCTCCCATTAACACTATTCACTGGTCAAGCCACGATTACACAGAATGGCATCAACAGCACACGTAAAAATCAATGATGGTCGCAGGAAAATCCATATGGTACAGTGGAAATGGACTTCCAAGTTCGTTTTGCGATCAATGCTCGCTGACATGTTCCTAGGTCCAGTCAGTTTAAAAGAAAGAATGATGAGACGGAATTATCCACATTTTTTTGGGAAATTCGTTTACGGAACACCTTGAGGATGTTCCTTTGGGCACGCGAACTGCAATGTACACTGAAGAGCCAAAGAAAATGGTACACCTGCCTAATATCGTGTAGGACCTCCGCGAGCACGCAGAAGTGCTGCAACACGACGTGATATAGATTCGACTAATGTCTGAAGTAGTGCTGCAGGGAACTGACACCATGAATTCTACAGGGATGGCAAGGGTTAACTCTTTCAATTGCAATCAAGGCTTTAATAAAGATGGCAAAGGTAATGTTAATCAGAACACTGGGAGGAGATGTGGTCTAAATAACAATTGATTTATTCATTCTTAACATCACATGCCAACAGATGGCTAAAGAAATGCCACACAAACATTTTTATTTGACAAACACTTTCAATAATATAGTTTACAAAGTGATCAGCTGGGGAACAACACACCACACTAACCAGAACTAATCGCTTTGTTTGACTTCATAAGTATGAATCCGTGGTATGGCCCAAAAACTACGATACCATCAAGCATCTATACTCTACTATTCCATGAAGAAAAATTTGGTTCCAAAAAACAGGGTGCTGAGAAGCATATATTGGAGCCCTACGTCGTAGCAGCGAATACTTTACCCTTCTGCAGGTGAGGGCGGGCCAGCAAAAAGCGATCGCTGACTGAAGTCATGGACAGTGACAATCTGTTATTAAAAGCGCGCGCCCGGAAGTATCCAAATACGTGGTCTCGCATTCGGCTGATTCGGAACGCAGGTACTTCCCTATGAGCCTCTGAAACCCCAGTGGATTCCAGTGTGTAGGTGGACCCGTTTGCTGCTCTGCCAAACCAATTTGACTCTGTGACACGACTATGCGTGACGGAATATATCAAATATTTAGACGGCCGACTCAAAACAAATAAGTACACACACGCATCACTCATTGTGTGCATGATGCAGGAAGCAGTAACTCTGACGAATCAGGTGGTGACTGGCACAGGCTCTAAGTGGCACACAAGCAAAGGACACAAGTCTCGCCATTTAGGTAAGGACCTGCCGTTCTTTACTAGCAAAGCGCCAGTACAAGAGTGTGTTCCTCTCTTTCTCTCAGCTTTCCTCGCCACCTTGATAGCATAGCACATTTACATGCTTATACTACTCCAACTTTAGCACAAGCCAATTATGAGGTGGAGCGCAGCATTCGAGGCTGGGAGACCGCCCTTGGCTCTGCATACACAGATTTGACCAACCACCGACTTAAAAAATTAATTGGGAGAGAAGGAAAAAAGATTCAACTTCGCGCCCCATTTCCCATATGTTTACGCCATGTCTTTGTTAAAAGCATGACCTGGATGGAACCACAGCCCTCAATAAACAGATCGTTATCTTCCCTACTGCATCCATTTCGAACTTTCCGAAGAACGGCCATAAACGCACTAAATCCCTTGTGCCTTCACAAACATGTTTTGTAGGAGAGTCTAGACGCGTGGGCGCCACTGTCCTATCCCACGGAAATTCGCAGAAACTCACTGCCATCTCATCATCTTCCTACCTAACATGGGCCCATCCTCTGCTTTATTGCCGGTCATCAATGTTCTGCTCAAAACTGCAGCGACTCCTCAACACTAGTCAGCCTACCTGGATGCGGCCAACAACTGACCAGTGCCACCAAATGTGTCTGCACAATGAGACCAAGGGACTTGGCAGTCCACAAACGCTTTCACCCAGGTTCCAAGGAAAACACGCTCTCCTCAGCCACTGTACACTTTTACTGCAGTCAATTAACTCGGCACCCTCTTCCTTTGAATGCAGGTAAAGCTTATCGCTATTCCTTCACTAGAGCACACAAGCAAGAGCATTAACTACTGCCAACCATTTCATCATATGCATGACGTCAGATTGTATCCAGTCTAACAACCAAATAATAAACATCATCTTCCCTACGAACATTAAACAGTATGACACTTTATCAGAAGTGAGAGTGTCCTGCAATCTCTTAGGCTCGCCATAAGTCTGTAAGAGTACGAGGGGGTGAAGAGATTGAAAGGTCTCTGTTGGATTCCTTTCATGTTAATTTTTTAAAACTGTTGTCATTTACGGCATACATTCCACTTCTAAATTTTCTGTGGTGTTTCTGACTATCTGGGAGGAGACTGAGCAGTGGAACGTGTTACTTTTACACATAATCAAGAACGATCTGTCACACTACTACACTTTAAAACACAGTTTATATGTGTCACACAGTCTCATACGGAACCTACATCTGCTCTCTTTTATATACTGTATATGATAAGATACTGTCATCCCCCTTCCCTTCTGTGTGAAAGGATGAATGAGCAAATGTATTTCTAGTTGCATGCTTGATGGTAGCAGACAAGCCTGTCTGTTAGAGAACAGTAGGACCAACGTCGGAACAGGTAGCTACGCTTTCTAAAAGCAAAGGGGTTTCTATTCTTAGTATGGTCCTGTCCGTCCCTTGTTATGTTGGTATAGGAAGCTGCCTCTCTGGTCACTTCAGTTTTGTATCTGGAAGCACCCTTGGTAGGGGCTCCATGGGCAGTCTGTCCGCGGCGAGCGTCTGAAGTGGTAAGATATCCGGCTAAACGCGTCTTTGCTAAGTCCGTAGGACAATGGATTTCTTAAGTTCAGCCTACTGAAAATTTAATCACCTTTATTTCAGGTTTAGATCAAAAATATCTAATGTTATCTTAAATTGCAACACAGTGTAATTCGAGTGTGAAGTTCAGAATATCTTCCAATAGTTGCCTTGTCACTACTTTGTGAGTAAAGTGGAACCACGTGTGGATGATCCGTAGCTCTAACTAAGATCATCAATCTTAAATGCGAATGTGCGTGAGATTATAACGTCTCGTCTTGACAATATTTTTCAATATAGCAACTTTTCTTTATGTTCAACCCACACGGGGTGTACTTTGTGAGACCAGTACCACGTGCTTATACAATTGTTTGACTCATAAGATTAATAGTAAGACGACAGTAACCAGATCGAGGTTTTTCTTTTGTAATTTGTGTTTCGATGTAATTTATTTTAACTATCAAAATTATTGTGCCGTTACACTCTTTGTGTAAACCAAGTTGACCACGTGAAGAATGTGGTGTAATCATCAAAGTAGCCCTCAGCTATTCTTTTCGGGAAGATTTCACAGACAATCAGTATGAATTTAGTATACCAGTGTGTGGTAATTTCATGACGGACAGGATTGCGCTACGAACGTAACTTCTTTGGGTGAAAATTGAATCGGTTGGTTGTGGTTAATTTCCTCTTGCATATGTTTCAACGTTCTTTGTGTGTTATTTTATGAATGCAGTGTTGTATGCAGTCTCCCAATCTTGGCTCCATATTTGATGTGTTCGGTAAGATTACAAACTCACATTTTCACAATCCTAAATAAGGCGCCAGTTTAGTTATGAATCAAGTTTAATATGCTGAAATTTCAATGATCAATTTAAAATAAATTTCCAAATATAAACTGACTTATTGCTTTTTATTTAAATTCACCGGTTGTCGTATGACTATTAAAAGATTATAATTAATGTTAGTCTGGTTGGGAATTTGGTAAGCTAGACTGTATACCTGGTAAAACAGTTGCTCAGTAATGCAAGGTTAACTTCCCCAGATAGCTCACAGCTTTTAACCCGCTTTTATTGTCTTGAATATCAGCACCGCTTTCAGAACAAATTAATGCATCAACATTACAAGCTCTTCTGAACAGCACATTGCATGGAATCCCAGGTATTCTCAGAAGAGTGTTTTTGGAGCTGCGCTGTAGCAATTCTGGACATGTGGGGTATCACATTGTCCTACTGGAACTGCCCACGTCTGTCGGAATGCACAGTGGGCACTAATGGATGGAGGTGACCAGGCAGAATGCTTACAAACGTGTGAACTGTCAGATTCGTATCTAGAGGTATCAGGGGTTACATATCGCTCCAACCGGACATGCCCCACACCATTATAGATCCTCCACCAGCTTGAACAGTCCCCTGCTGACATGCAGGATCCATGGATTCATGAGGTTGTCTCCATACCCGTACACGTCTGTCCGCTCAATACAATTTGAAACGAGACTTGTCCGAGAAGGTAACATATTTCCAGGCATCAACAGTCCAATCAACAGTGTTGACAGTCCCAGGCCAGGCATAAAGCTTTATGTTGTACAGTCATCAAGGGTTCACGAGTAGGCCTTCAGCTCTGAAAACCCATACTGATGATGTTTTGTTGAATGGTTCACAAGCTGACACTTTTTGATTGCCCAGCACTGAAATCTGCAGCAGTTTGCGGAAGGGTTGCCCTTCTGTCACACTGAACGATTCTCTTTAGTCGTCGTCTTGCAGGATCTTTTTCCGACCGCAGCGATGTCAGAGATTTGATGTTTTACCAAATTCCTGACATTCACGGTATGCATGTGGAATGGTCGTATGGGAAAATCCCAACTTCATCGCTACCTCGGAGATGCTGTGTCCTATCACTCATGCGACGACTATAACACCACGTTCAAACTCATTTGAATCTTGATAACATGCCATCGTAGCAGCAGTAACCAATCTAACAACTGAGCCAGAGACACTTGTTGTTTTATACAAGCGTTGCCGACTGCAGCACCGTATTCTGCCTGTTGACATATCTCTGTATTCGAATACGCATGCCTATACCAGTTTCTTTGGCGCTTCACTGCATTTACCAGCTCTGCGTTCCGACCCGTCTATTGCTGACAGATAGTTGTTATCCCCTGCAGTATGTTACATCACTTGTGTGCGATTTGGAGGATCATGGGGTCAACATTCTGCTCCCCTTGACTTGTCAGTTTCCCAGATGTTGGAGTCACTAATTCTCTCTCAAGTAGTTCCTCAGTCTACCTCACGAGCCTGAGTGTATTCAGGATACATGCAGGTACATTGGTCTGTCAGCTGGGAGAGATCTCTTGCAAAACCGGGTATGGATTAAGCCGCTACAATTTTCTTAAAAATAGAATATAATTTTATTCCATCACGTAACTAATGTATTTAAACCTAATATGTACAAATCAATTTAAATTAGATTTCTATAATTTTTATTTAGAGAGCTATTAACGTTCCAAGTTTTAGGAGCGGATGTAAGATGCTCTACATAACTGGATATGTTGAGATAGATGTTCTGGTGGCGGAACGTTCTTTCAAGTGAGTTACTCAGAAGAATGTCCATTATCCTGAACGCGCAACTGATTGCGTCCTTTAAACGACATGCGGACGAGCTGTAGAATTGCTGGTGTCACGGAGCTACGAGTTTACTCAGTGCGCTGTTTCATGTCACGTTCAGTTAGATTGTCCAGTGTTTCCTTACACTGCTGGGTACAAGGCAGGACGGAATGCGCAAACATATGAGCTTCGGTATGCCACGAATATTGATGTGGGGTAAACATGGTATACACATGCAACGATGACGCTGACATGTTGCTGATGCTCTTGTTGTCTTGTATAGGCGTTACCGACAGCAGCGCCGTATTCTGTCTGTTTACGTACACTACTGGCCATTAAAATTGCTACACCACGATGATGACGTGTTACAGACGCGAAATTCAACCGACAGGAAGAAGATGCTGTGATATGCAAATGATTAGCTTTTCAGAACATTCACAGAAGGTTGGCGCCGGTGGCGACAGCTACAACGTGCTGACATGAGGAAAGATTCCAACCGATTTCGCATACACAAACAGCAGTTGACCGGCGTTGCCTGGTGAAACGTTGTTGTGATGCCTCGTGTAAGGAGGAGCAATGCGTACCATCACGTTTCCGACTTTGATAAAGGTCGGATTGTAGCCTATCGCGATTGCGGTTTATCGTATCGCGACATTGCTGCTCGCGTTGGTCGAGATCCAATGACTGTTAGCAGAATATGGAATCGGTGCGTTCAGGAGGGTAATACGGAACGCCGTGCTGGATCCCAACGGCCTCGTATCACTAGCAGTCGAGATGACAAGCATCTTATCCGCATGCCTGTAACGGATCGTGTAGCCACGTTTCGATCCCTGAGTCAACAGATGGGGACGTTTGCAAGACAACATCCATCTGCACGATCAGTTCGACGTCGTTTGCAGCAGCATGGACTATCAGCTCGGAGACCATGGCTGCGGTTACCCTTGACGCTGCATCACAGTCAGGAGCGCCTGCGATGGTGTACTTAATGACGAACCTGGGTGTACGAATGGCAAAACGTCATTTTTTCGGATGAATTGAGGTTCTGTTTACGTCATGATGGTCGCATCCGTGTTTGGCGACATAGCGGTGAACGCACATTGGAAGCGTGTATTTGTCATCTCCATACTGGTGTATCACCTGGCGTGATGGTGTGGGGTGCCATTGGTTACACGTCTCGGTTACCTCTTGTTCGCATTGACGGCACTTTGAACAGTGGACGTTACATTTCAGATGTGTTACGACCCGTGGCTCTACCCTTCATTCGATCCCTGCGAAACCATACATTTCAGCAGGATAATGTACGACCGCATCTTGCAGGCCCTGTTCGGGCCTTCCTGGATAAAGAAAATGTTCGAATGCTGCCCTGGCCAGCACATTCTCCAGATCTCTCACCAACTGAAAACGTCAGGTCAATGGTGGCCGAGCAACCGGCTCGTCACAATACGCCAGTCACTACTCTTGATGAACTGTGGTATCGTGTTGAAGCTGCATGGGCAGCTGTACCTGTACACGCCATCCAAGCTCTGTTTGACTCAATACCCAGGAGTATCAAGGCCATTATTACGGCCTGAGGTGGTTGTTCTGGGTACTGATTTCTCAGGAATTATGCACCAAAATGGCATGAAAATGTAATCACCTGTCAGTTCTAGTATAATATATTTGTCCAATGAATAACCGTTTATCATCTGGATTTCTTCTTGGTGTAGCAATTTTAATGGCCAGTAGTGTATCTCTGTATTTGTATACGCATGCCTATACCAGTTTCTTTGACGCTTCAGTGCATTTCCAATGTGACGGAGCCGCTCCACACTTTACCAGACGTGTGAGAGAACATCTCACCCGCAATTACCCTACTCACTGGATTGGTCGTGGTGGTACAATTAACCCCTATCTACAATTAGTGTAAAAGAATATATGAACAGAATTACAGACCAATACCCGTAACGTTCTTGTTGCCAGGTTCTACAGTTTGTCGTAGGCTTCATGGAGGAGAATAATTTTTTTTTTCTTTCCAGGGAATCAGCACGTTTGAGGGAAATCGCGAGTGTTAAGTGCAGTTCGCTTTTTAACACACGGCATCTAAAACAGGTAGATTCTGTCTTCGCTGATTTCTGAGAGGCTGTAGAAACCGTATCATGTATCTATAAAAAAAATGGTTCAAATGGCTCTGAGCACTACGGGACTCAACATCTTAGGTCATAAGTCCCCTAGAACTTAGGACTACTTAAACCTAACTAACCTAAGGACATCACACACACCGATGCCAGAGGCAGGATTCGAACCTGCGACCGTAGCAGTCCCGCGGTTCCGGACTGCAGCGCCAGAGCCGCACGGCCACCGCGGCCGGCATGTATCTATCATATTTGAAACATCACATATATCCTCTAGCAGAGCGTTTTAGGTGGCAATGCTGTTGTGCTGCAGTTCGGAGGGATTGGCTCAACGGACCGTGCACGTCATTGCCGGTTAGGGGGGGGGGAGGGAGGGGGTCAGGAAGAGAGTGCAGTGCCGCAGAGAGACACAGCAGCGCCAGCAGGTCGATAGAGCGGCCCGGCGCGGCGCGGCGCGGCGCGGGCTGCCCTGACCTGGGACACGGCGGCGCCTCTCCACCCCGCCGCCCAGCTCTCACCATCTACGTCAGCGGGGCACCGCGGCGTCTGACACGAACAAGTGGGAGGCACACCTGTCGCCTTACTTCGTCCCGAGTGCGGCTCAGAAAGACGGAAAGAAGTGGGGAACGTTAGCGTCCCATGTCTCGTCGTTGCAGAAGACGGGAAGGGGTTTGTGACACCTGCATCTACTCTTATCTTTGTGGTTCTGCGGCGGCTGGTTCATCGTGTTACTTCTTCGCACCCCCACCCCCCTTCCCGCTTTCCTTTCTTTTTAATTTTTTAAATTTATTTTATAGGATTCCGATCCGAGGGCCCTTACAACCAAGTACATAACATAAATGGGCAAAACCTTCGCCACAGTGACAATAAAAATGCCCCAGAATGACCACCTACTGTTGTGTACAGACGGCGGATGCAATTTTTGCGTTACAAGGACTAGGGCATTAGTAACTATAAATAATGGAAGATTTACTAATAAACGTATACATAACTACTGTACAATACACACTGAGAAATAAAAGAGCAAAACATAATTTTAAATGTACATTATTACAATTGCAACGCTGCAACTTACAATATTATGAAGCATTATTTACAATGATGAGTGTCCGAACTTCCATCAAAATGTGAGAACAATGGCTAGGGCAGTGCATGCGGGACGTCAGGCTCAGATGGATTACCGATGCCATAACAGCATCAGTTTAGGACGTTTATGTTTGTGCTGGCTAATGAGACCATACGTGAATAGAAGACGAATTAAATCGCTGCGGCCGGAAAAAGACACCTCAGGAACGGGACCAACGACGACTGAAGAGCATCGTTCAATGTGACAGAAGTGCAACTCATCCGCAAATTGCCGCAGATTTCAATGCTGGGACATCAACAAGTGTCAGCATGCGAACCATTCAACGAAACATAATCGATATGAGCTTTCGAAGCCGAAGGCCCACTCGTGTACCCTTGACGATTGCATGACACAAAGCTTTACGCCTCGCCTGGGCCCGTCAACACCGACAATGGACTGTTGATGACTGGAAGCATTTTGCCTGGTCGGACGAGTCTCGTTTCAAATTGAATCAGCGGATGGACGTGTACGGGTGTGGAGACAACCTTATGAATATATGGAGACTGCATGCCAGCAGGGGACTGTTCAAGCTGATGGTGGATCTGTAATGGTGTGGGGCGTGTGCAGTTGGAGTGATATGGGACTGTGACAGGTGACAAGTACGTAAGGATCCTGTCTGATCACCTGCGTCCATTCATGTCCATTGTGCATTCCGACGAACTTGGGAAATTTCACCAGGACAATGCGACACCACACGCGCCCAGATTTGCTACAGAATGGCTCTGGAAACACTCACCTGAGTTTAAACACTTCCGCTGAGCGTATCTGGGATGACTTCAAGTGCTGTTCAGAAGAGATCTCCACCCCCTCGTACTCTTACGGATTTATGGACAGCCCTCCAGGATTCATGCTGTCAGTTCCGTCTAGCACCACTTCAAACTTTAGTCGAGTCCCTGCCACGTCGTATTTTGCGGCACTTCTGCGTGCTCACGGGGCCCTACACGATGTTAGGCAGGTGTACCAGTTTCTTTGGCTCTTCGGTGTATGTTTCTTAAAGGTAAGAAGTTTTGGCGGAATCAGTTCAAGGAACACCGTCATTGAATAGCAGGGCTGGGGTATGTAAATCCTGTTTTCTTCTTGTTTCAAACGTGGCATGACTTTTGCCTACTCCCGCTTTCCTGTTCCAGCAGCGAAAGGTGAACGGGTAGATCGCAGAGCGTAGCACAAGACTGACTGACTCTCCTGTACTAGAAGTGCAGATACATGGTACCCGGGGTAATGTAGTTCGTCCACTTGCCGGAGCTGACGGTAAACAGAGGAAAATACATACCAGTCACTCAGCGCCTTTACCCCAGGTAGTTGCTCTGTATTCTAGTAAAGGAGAGTCAAAGTCAGTTTCGTGTTGCGTCTTTAACATCGTTATGGATACGTGAATGGTACATTGCGATACGTTTCTGAACATTTCTTGAGGAGAAAAAGTGGATTGCCCAATAAAAAATATAGGGTGCAAATGTACCCCACGTAGCTAAACAACATTTCCTTGATATATTTTTTTAAATTTTGCTCCTGGGCAAAAAATTATTAAGAGTGGTCGAGATAAATGGGTTATCAAGTATTGGAGGAAGCAATATGTCGGTTGAACCCCAAGAAACCAATAACTTAGTTACTCTTTTAGAACCGAATGTTTCAAGAACTGCGTTAGTAAACCACTGTGTGATGCACAATGCCTCTCTTGTAGCATATGCCACTGGAGTGTAATGCGTATCTTCTTGACTTTTTCGAGCTCACTAAACGAATCCGTGATGAAACGCGTCCCTCTTCTTTGGATATTCCCTTTCCCACTATCAATCCTACATGGTAAGGTCCCAGACTGGGGAGTAGTACTGAAGTGTAGCTCGAACAACGATATTGTAATATGTCTCCTTTGTTAATGATATGCAGGTCTCATGATCCTTCCAATGAATCTGAGTTTGGATTCTACGTTTTATACCATTAGTTTTATGTGGTGGTTCTACTTCAAATCGCTCCGTACATGCAACTGCATATAATTAGTGGTTGTGACTGTTTCCAGCAGTTGTTCGGATTATTATAATCGATATATAGCTTGTCTTTCCACCTATTTAGGTTTGTTTACGGGAGCAAGCAGCATCCAGTTCATTTATTTTTTATACATTTTGTACCTGACCTGTTATGAAACGTATTTATTCACGATCGCACTTTCGGCTGTTGTGCCATTCCGAAGTAACAGCTGTAACAACGTAAAATGCTATAAGACCAACTCAACTTTTGGGAACATATTTTGTCTCCAAAAATTTGTTGAAGCCAAATTAATAATTAGAATGTAATCGGACTTTTTACTTTACCATGCAGAATGTCAGCGCATGCTCATTCTTCGTAAGAGGACATTATTCTAGTGCCTACCGTGTTTACACGTTTCACTTGCATAAACAGGATTCTTTGTCATCTACATAAAAGATCCTTAATAAGATCTTTACATGACAATATGCATGGCTCTGTAATCTTCGACGGTAGTACATCTAAACCTTTCAATACGAACTGTGGCATAAGACAAAGCTGTGTGTTGGCACCTACACTTTTCGAAATTTTCTTCTCGGCTCTGTTCCAAATGAGTTTTGAGAATTGCGATGTTGAGGTACACTTGCATACGAGGAAATGTGGAAGCCTTGTCAGTGTCGTGAAGAGTAAAACAAAGCGCTACAAGATAATCGCTCGTGAACTCCTGCATGCTTATGCCGCTGCAATTGTTGCAAACTCATGCATGCCTTCTATTCCCTATGAGTGTAAACAGCAGTAAGACCGTAATTATAGTTCAGGGTGCTAACACACAGCCGAATGTCACATTAGATGGAACTCCTCTGCAAATCGTGGATAGCTTCTGCTATCTTGGATCCACTACAGAATCAACATGTCTGTTGACAAGGAGATTGATGCTCGCATTGGAAGAGCTGCGAACTTTTGGCAAGCTCTCTACACGTGGAAAAACATCAAACGCTCTTTGACTACAAAAATTCTTGTAGATCAAATATGCGTCCTCAGCATCCTTTTGTATGCATTGGAAACATGGAATGTCGCCTTAATGCTTTCCACATGCAGTGCCTGGGACCCATCCTCAGAGTAACGTGGAACGACCGAGTGACCAACGAAGCCTTACTGTCTTAAACTAACTGCAACAGCATCTCAGCTGTCTTGAAGCAGAGACGCCTCCGCTGACTTGGACACGTCTACAGTAAGAATCCTGAGCGATTACCACGTGATTTGATGTCTGGAGAGATTTCTGCAGTCAAAAAACCCGTAGAGCGTCCAAGCTGAATATGGTTCTGAACGCAAATACACTTCAAAAATTGTTGCTAATTCTGTAAGCAAATAAAAACGTTAAGTCTTGTTCCTTACCGTTGTTTAATTAAATTTATGTGACAGTGTGATGGTAGAAATGTAAAGGGTCATCCTTAACATTGTTTATGTTCTGTAGTAATGCGACAATACAATTAATTTTTTATTATGCTGAACCATAGATTAATTTTTGAGGTTGTAATACATTATTTCAAAAATTAGTAATACACATCTTAGTATAACAAACTGAAACAATCTGGACCTTTTAAATTTGTATTTCCGAGAGGTTTCATAGTAACGTTTCCTTAACTCGCCGAGAAAGTAAACAGTGGCAAGTCAATGGTAAAGCATATTAAGTGCACTCATTTTGCAAGTCGACGATGTTACGTACCCAATGATATATTTCAAGAATACTCGTAAGATCTGGGATAGAATTAACGATTTTAAAAATATGTCGTTACTCTAGAAATATTTGAAAACAATTACTTATACGAATAAAAATATCAGGAAGGATGTACTTGAAATATTTTACTTAAGAGATTTTATTGAAACTATACTGTACACTTTCTCAGAACAGCGAGCTTGTTCCTTACCATTGTTTACCATTGTCTTCAAACATACTCTGTCAGTGAAGTGCAATGTTCTAGAAATCGAGCAACTACGTGTGGAAGAAAACTAGGAATGAAGTAGGAAACAAAAATGTGTGAGTAATAATTGCTATTTAATACTGTTTAATACTAATAATGTAAAGTAAGTTAACTGCTTACCATCTTGACTAACAGATTTGTAAGAGAACCAAATTGTTACAGTGACGACTCAATACGTTTTAACATAAAACGAAACGCGAGGCGTGTAAATAAAACTTTTATTACAGTCGCAAATGACAGTATTTAACCTACATGACTTATTATAAGACATTTCTTATTGCAAGAACGTTCACAAAGTTTGAGTCGCCAAATGTCATACCCGGTGCGTGCTCTCTGATAAATAAGATAAGTGAATTCGAAACGAATACTGGACTTGCAAAAACAAGAGTATGTAAGATCTTCCATTTTGTGACACGGAAAAGAATATTCAAATATGGAAAATGCTCAGATTTTTCATTACACAGTCGCACATTCAAAGTCACTGAGAATGCCTCCGCAAACGCTTATAACGATAAAAAAAATCCAGTATTCAGTTTATATCGTAATGAGAGGTGTAACAGATAACGTTTAATTTTTCAAACATACCTAAGTAAAGAGAGCGGCCTGCTTACATGGGTTACATAATTATCTTTACATATGCCCATATTCCCGTATTGAAATATGATATTCTTGTAAAAGATATTGACATAAATGATAAAAGTTGTACTTATCAGAAATGAATTTCTTTGACTTAAAAAAAATCTAGAAGATGATACTGGTAAAATATATTTTAACTTAGCGAGATAAAAGTCAAAGGACTGAAAAAAGTAAACTGAAGGTTGTGATCGAATACTGTTTGATCTTGCCCTACGATGTTGCAAGATGATTAAAGAGAGAGCCTGTCGGTGGCCAGACAGGGTCGCCCAAAGCGGCCCCGAGGTCAGCGATCAATACGGCAGATGGGCCAGCCACGCCCCGACCTCGGCCAAGAAGTCACTTCCTCAGCTGGCCCTCAGCAAACAGCGGCCAACGAGCTTAACTCACGCTCTCTCTGCGAAGGCATCTTCGCAGAGCAGGCTTAAAAGCCGGCGCTATCACAACTTCATCTACACAGTAGTCCGATGGCAAGAAATGGAACAAATTTCGATCTTATTTCGAATCGTAACTTACCTATGGTTACACCAGTTAAAAAAAATAGCTGTATCTATTTTTGTCAGCTCTTTTACGTCACCAAAGCCCTTCACAAGTAGGGAACTAACCTATTTTTAGTAGCAGGTTAAATTGTGTGTGACGAGACAGTGTTGGGACAAGTGTGGTGAACTCGCTGTCACCCGACATATGTGATGATTATTCTAGGATACTAATGGAACGTTATTTATAAAATGTTCTGGTGCCGTAGTCACGTCCCAAGTACTCAAGTGACAAACGGGATTTCTGGCTCTCGAAGCACAATTACGCAAAAACAGCACCCAGTAGGAAAGGTTTTATCGTAACACACTGTTGACGATGTACTGCAACTGAAACAGAAAGCACTTAACTTAAAATCTTCTAGGTTGTTAGGCCGCGCCTTATTTCGTTCTAAAATGATCGACATTTCGACCCCTCTGCTGGGATCTTCTTCAGGATGTTTCGGTGGCCACTATTTCTTTAACACTGTCAGAGACCAGTGTCGCGTTCTCTTATAAAGGGAAGATATCCCGCGTTTGCGCTGGAGAAGTGGGAGTATTGGTTGTAATTCTTGTCGCTACTGTGAAGGCTTTGCTAATTACGCATATAATTTTTTTTGTCATTTTCTTTAGATTTCTATTCTTTTTCTTTTGTTCATATGGGCATTTCTAATTGTGATTATGTAACATTCTACTGTGGTTTTTAAATGTAAAGGTGTAATTGTGATTATTTCGTTTGCCAATGGATAAATATGTTTCTTGCTTTGTTCCTGTGGTAAAGTTTATAAAGTTCTCTTTTGGAATATTATTAATTGTGAAAAATGCAGTCAATAACATTTATGAAGATTTATATAATTTACGATAACGATATAACATCTATAGACAGGGGACAGCGATAGTGATATCGATAGTCGAAAGGTTGTGTTGTAAAGGGGATGGTGTGTCTGTGAAGCGGGCGCGGTTCAAATGGTTCAAATGGCTCTGAGCACTATGGGACTCAACTGCTGAGGTCATTAGTCCCCTAGAACTTAGAACTAGTTAAACCTAACTAACCTAAGGACATCACAAACATCCATGCCCGAGGCAGGATTCGAACCTGCGACCGTAGCGGTCTCGCGGTTCCAGACTGCAGCGCCTTTAACCGCACGGCCACTTCGACCGGGGAAGCGGGCGCGGAAAAATAGTACTGTGTTTAATGAAAAGCATACGTAATTGTATGGACAGTGATACCGAACTATCAGATTGTTAAATCTCTTTACCACTGCGGTATGTAATGCCATCGCCAGCGAACTTTAAGAGCAAATAAACCGGACTGTGAAAGTGCCGCTAACAATACTTTGTTGTGGCCGACACGAACAGTGCTTTTATGCGAATGAACTTTGCTGGTATTGGTTCTGGGTGGTGGAACTGTTGTCTATCACATTCTATCAAACCGTGGAAGTGAAGACTTTAATTAACTGTTCAGTATAAATGACTTTCAGTGACATTGTCGAAGTTTGAAATGCGAGAACAGAGTGGACATTGTTTACGGTGTGCTTCACACAAAAGAACAATTCTATGAACTGTGTATTTGTGGCTAAGACTATACAAATGTGACGAACTGTGTAATTATGGACGATAGCGTCAAGGACAGTGCATAAAGTGTAAAAACGAGCGATGTCTACGTAATGTACTTTGAAAGAGAGGACATGTCAACAACGGTCGTATACTGACGTCTTGTGGTTTGTTAATCACCACGAGGTTAATGATAAAGCTGTGCCGGAACTTTATTTGCGTTTCGCCGGAGAAGATTAACCAGCGGAACTGCCTGCATCCTGCTCTCATCATCGTAACCCGCCGACATCGGGCTGCCCAACGCAACGCTTCGTTTGCAACAAAAAGTTAAGAGATCTCGCCGAAAGCTATCCCCTGACCTAGAAACTTTCTTTCTCTATTAAAAGTGTAAGAATTATAGACTCTATTCAAATAAATTCTTTGTTTAGTTAATGTTTGCTTTCTGCTAACGAAAATAAAATTACAATCAGTGAATTAAAAGTTGCCTGATAGTCATTGTTGAAACACCAGTAAATATAAACTTCTTCCTCTCATTAGAACTAATTCTCCTTGCATGTCAAAATTATTGTAGTTATTTTATGTAGTTTTATGTATTGTTATGAGACTAGATATATGACAGTGACTAATAAGAGTATTTTGTCGCGAAATATGGCTTCGCGCGAAAATTACGGCGACCGCCATAATTGCTTGCGTTCTGACCAATAACGTAAAAGCTGCTGTTCCCGTATTGGTGCATTTCCTGACGTGAGCGTGAATTATAAATGTCAGCTGTCAAATCACGTAGGGACTGTTTACCCAGTAATAAAAGTTTTGATATTGTATTGCTACGAGTCGTAGTATTAAGAGACACTGGTTATACTCAAAAGTGGGTAGATGTATGGTGAACTCCCTCCCCCCCCAGACTACCATTGATGGGCCATTATCATAGGGTAATATTCCCGCGCTGATGCAGGAGCAGGGGCGTTTTTGGCTAAAGATTCGTGGATACTATTGGTGGCCCATCGTCATTGGATAGAAAGGCACTATTCCACACTTACGCCGGAGAAGGGTTATTGGTTGAAATTCATCCTACTGCTACTGGTTGGCCATCGTCATTGGCTAGATGCGAAACGGACAGAGCAAGAGAGGGGGGATGTTTACCCAAAATATTATTGTCCGCCGAGTTGACTTGTAGCGCGTTGTTTATATTGCCCGCAGACCGCGGCCGCATATTCACTTCCTCGATGGCGGGGAGCCACGATGCCAGAAGCCTATAGCTGTCCTCTCTACTGAAATTACATGCATTCTTTGAAATTCCGCTTCTCCGAGCTTTCTTGTATAAATGTTGATTTCCTAAGCCAGCACACGTACGTTATTAAAATCGATGTCAGAACCACAGTTCTCATCATGTTCCGCCTCTGATCATTTTACACTTTGTTTTAGCCGCGTATACCGTTCGTGTTCCTTAATGCGTTCTTTAACAGTTCTTACCGTTTCGTCTATATACACTTTGCTGCAGCCACACGTCACTTGATAGACCTCTGCATTGTGGAGGTAATCGGGTGCATCCGTTTCTCGTCGGAAAAATCTTTTATTTTGTTTTGACTAAAGAAAGATGTCTGGACACCATTTTTCTTTAGAATTCTGTTCATGCAGTCAGTGACTCCAGAAACGAACTGTAACCTAACTGAGAGAGAAGGCGGTTCCTCGTCATTCTCATTAGAATGATTAACATTCCGCCTAAAAGCCCTGTCGATTGAACAACTGTCATAGCCATTGGCCTTCATTGTGTTCTTTGAAAAATCCAACTCCGATTCCAAGTTGTCATCGCTGATACGAAGGCATGTGAAGACAGTGTGTTGAGCGCTGCTTGATTCTGGGCTGGTTGGTGGTGCGAAGTGGCATCTAAATATCTGTTTGTGTTGGTCGGCTTTCTATACACGCTGTGACCTAGTGTGTTATCATATCTTCCGTATACCAACAGAGCTAGGAACGGGATACCGACCTCACTCTCAACCTCCAAGGTAAATTTTGGGGTGGATTCCATTTAAGAAATTGCGGAACGCATGAAGTTCTTCTTCGTTGTGTGGCCATATAATAAACGTATCGTCCACATAGCGGAGCCAATAAGAAGGCTTCAAAGGAGCACTACTTAATGCCTCTTCAGTGTATGTTACAGGCAAGGAACAGAGCCATAAACATCCCTCGCCTGCCGCTATCGAAGAAGTAATAAAGTAGTAGGTTGTTGACACGGTTTTTCGCAAATCATAACAGCTGCGTGTAACAGTGAATACCCAAACGGCGTTTTCTTGCATGTGGATAGTACTCAAAGTAGGTGTCAAGGACGGTGTGTTTGACAGGTCTTAAGCGATGGACAATGTAGGCTTCCAGCCAGAAGAGACGTGCTAGTAGCATAGAGTACAATAAATTTTGGCGGGCAGAGGCTGCTACCGTAGGGTGAGAAAGCTAATCATGAATGGCCATATAGAGAATAGCAAAGAAGCTGGTCAAAAAGAATACGCTGCTGAAATTTATTGAGAAATGAGTGTGGAAAGATAAAGATACTGTGAACATTAAGTCACGTTCCATTGGGAAAGTGAACATTCTTTTCTCATTTTTCGGAAACTACATTTTCAATGGTTGAAATACTTTCTAAATATAGCCGGCCGAAGTGGCCGTGCGGTTAAAGGCGCTGCAGTCTGGAACCGCAAGACCGCTACGGTCGCAGGTTCGAATCCTGCCTCGGGCATGGATGTTTGTGATGTCCTTAGGTTAGTTAGGTTTAACTAGTTCTAAGTTCTAGGGGACTAATGACCTCAGCAGTTGAGTCCCATAGTGCTCAGAGCCATTTGAACCATTTTCTAAATAAGGAATAAGACAGTGTCTCTGTATTATGCCTAATAGTTCCTACAAATCTGCTAATACAGTAATACTAAATAAAGTTACTACGGATGATGACAGAAACCTGTCTTAGACACAAATGGTACCCTAAAATCAAATGCCTATTGTAAATTCATCTGTTAGAATAGTGTAACATTTAAACTACAATAACTCGGACAACCATGTGTCTCTAATTCAGACGTCAGATCCGTTTATCCAAAAGAACAGATGTATGGTCCTTCCTCACTTGACAACAAAGATAACTAATGACACATTATTATTAAGTTATTTGTCGACTAACTGCAATTTCACTCTTGTATGTCGTACAAAGAATATGAAAACTCCTGCGGCTTTTGATAAGACTGCCATTTTTAAAACTTGCTGCCTCCTGTTAGTAAAGCTGCGTGGAAATTAACATACTGAAGACTAATAATATTTTAATGTTATTGACCTGCCAGTTCTTAGTCGCTAATAGTATTATATTTTTTGGTTATGTCTGAGTACGTTCATGTTTTGCCCTGTGCGTTTCGCCTCAATTTATTAAAGAATCTTCAGCAGCCTAGAATATACAAGGTGACTAAGTGATGATCTTACAGACTTTCAGTGACGATGGAGAAGGGTAAGGGACGCTTGTCCGGAAAGGACCGATTCGAAAGCTATAAGCAAAAATCGTTAAGATATCTCTGACAGTGACCTCTTCTGCTGAAAGCTCTTTGCTATCCTTATTTTTGGAGGAGCTCTAAAATGCATAACTTAAGACTTGTGAATACTTTTTCCTCTTTACTGCTGTGAAACACATCTCCTCCACTGAAGATTCCCACAGCTCTAAGGTATGCATCTTAGAACTCATGGTTATTGGATATTTTGTTTCTAGTTTTGATCCATACTACCTATTTCCAAAATCGGATAGCAAAGAACTTGCAGTAGAGGAGTTCCACTGTAAGAGATATCAGAATGATTTTCGCTTATAACTTTCGACTCGGTCGTTCCGGACTAGTATCCCATCCCTGCTTTTATCCTTCATCACGATCCCTGAAAGTTTGTAACATTATCACAGAATCACCCAGTGTGTTTATATAAAAGCGAAATTATGTGAAGAAGCATTTTCATCTGGCATATTATACCATTTTGTATTTCAGGTCACTGAATACGCAATAATAAAAGGAGGCGAAACGCATAAGGAAAAACATGAATTGTATTTACTCAGTTCCACACTGACATGACGTCAAAATAATTAATACAATAATAACAGCTGTTTAGAATAGTTATGTGCCACTTTATCTTTTTTAACGAACTTGTATAACTGCAATAAAAATATTTTGAATCGTTACTGATGTTATGAACGACTTTTGGATAACATGGTTGTGGAGATGAAGCAGCGATTAGTGTGATTAACCAATTATTCAAAAACAGTCTTAATCGCATTTATTATTATTATACCGCCAACCGGTTTCAACCCGACGTAGGGGTCATGTTCCATTGGTCGACTGCTGGTGGCGTCACTCCTGTCTACATAACGGCAGGAAACTATCACCTGCCGTTATGTAGACAGGAGTGACGCCACCAGCAGTCGACCAATGGATCATGACCCTTACGTCGGGTTGAAACCGGTTGGCGGTATAATAATAATAAATGCGATTAAGACTGTTTCTGAATAATTAATTTATAAACGACTTCCTAGATCTGATGACTTTACACTGCTTCTATGTCTGGCGACAATTTGGGTGACGAGAACTGAACTTACAGCCTGACGTTTATCCACATAAAAATATCCACCTAATGCCCAGTCACGTCTTGTAGGGCTAAACAGATTGTGTGCTGATGCCTCAGAACGACTATCTGATGGACCGACTGTCCTACTACGAGACGTGTGTAGTACAGAGATGCGCCTCTTTAGTCGGCGGGTAATGTCAGACAGGAGCAGAACTGAGCTATTTAGTCGATGGTTATGACGTTTTCTGCAGAGCTGGTCCAATTGACAGTTGTTAAGCAATAGGTGCTTATATTATATTATTAAGTTGGTGCAGTAGAAATATCGATGGAGCTGTTCTACTAACAAAAATGCATTTCTCTGTGTACAAAATAAGGGGACGTAAATGCTAGTTCACTACACTTTGCTTTCCCTTTAACTAAACGTTTGCAAGCACCAGTATTTCTCATTTCAGTTGGCACAATGATACTGCCACAGTCTAATCAAAAGTTGCTGCATCCAACTGATCAGTTATCCAACCCTTTACTAGGATCCGCAAATAAGCTTGTCACGATGGCCCAAAAACGTCGAATCATTTTATTTGAAGGTAACTGCATGAGATAAGGCTGTGTAAGTTAGCACGGTTGTATACTTTCTGTTGACCTTCCCGTGTACATACGTGACTGGCTTTGACCAGTAGCTATATTCGCTAGTGACTGTGGGGCTTGCTACGAGTGGGCTGGCTGACATTCAGCTAAAACGGTGGCCCGGTTACGACCATCAACAGTCGCGTGCAAACGGCCGAGAGTGCCCGCTGTGTGCTGACATTCCTGGGAGCCTCCCCTCTTGAGCTGCCACTGAGGCACAGTGAGTCAGGCCGCCTGTTTAACCCACAGCCGAGATTTACGGGAGTCGGTCGCGTGCTTTAAATGCCTCCCGTCTCCCCAGTGTAAACGAACGTTTCCACTACGCCTCTACTGCCGAGAAATGCTTTCCCTGCTCTGTTTCAAGTATACGGATTGTCCTTAGCACAAAAAACATGAAAAGGAAGGCACACTGCTGAATTCCAGAATCTTTAGTAAGTGGACAACACATTAATGTACCGCGGCCCGTGGCAATGAGACAGTTACCAAGTCATTCATTACCACATAGTCGACATGTACTGTGGATTCCATTTAATGTACACATCCTCAATTTCTTATAAACTGATCGCCGCATAGAAACGAAACTTATCCACGGATGATTTCAGAGAGAGGGCTTAGTATATTTCAGATTGGTTGATAAAAGTGTTGGAAAGTATGTATAGTTGTAAGGAGCAATTCAGTTTCTTGTTAGCTATATTTATTAGGGACAACGTCTCCCAGTTTCTTTATGGCATTCGAGAAAAACGTGACGTGCAAGGTTGGTACAACTACACACTTTCACTGGTACTGAGTATCGGATCAGTGCTTTGGGTTTCGTATTTATACTTTTTTTCCAGGAAATTTCGCCGCAGACGTTCACTAGTGCTATCCGACGAAGCTATTCTTTTCAGCACATTTCGAAATCCGCTCAAATACACATGATCCTTTACCTCGCAAGATAAACGTGCTGACAACATTAACAATGCAGTACAATATTCATCCATTTGTATTTTATCACTTGCAGATATTCAGATGCTCACTTTTCGTGTTGGAAAACATCTCTCTTAAGACGTAACTATTCCTCTGCTACTTTTCTCGGGATTCGTACTATTAAACGAGGCATTTAACGTCGTCGTCGTTCCGTAACATACTCTTACGAGTATAATGAACAATTTTCACCTCACCTACCACCACTATTCTTACGTGTTCTGACAATTCGTATCACTGCTCTGTTATCTTCAAGCTTATAACTACTACAAGCTTCAAAGATATCTGAAAGTTCATCCATTTGATTGCACTGTAAGAGGTGTCGTCTTCTTGAGAGAAATATATATCTCTTACACTTGCTACTATGTCCAAAAAGCAGTCGAATAACAGTTAGACTGTACTGACACGATAATTTCTAACTGTTAGTTACATTTCCACTATCATAGCCTTCGAAGAATGTTTATCATTAAACCCCACACCATTACAGAGCCTCCACCAGCTTGACCAGTCCCCTGCTGACATGCAGGGTCCATGGATTCATGAGGTTGTCTCCATACCCGTACACGTCCATCCGCTCGATACAATTTAAAATGAGACTCGTTTGACCAGGCAACATGTTTCCAGTCATCAAGAGCCCAATGTCGCTCTTGACGAGCCCAGGCGAGGCTTAAAGATTTGTGTCGGCAGACATCAAGGGTACACCAGCGGGACTTCGGCTCCGAAAGCCTATATCGATGACGTTTCACTGAATGCTTCGAACGCTGATACTTGATGGCCTAGCACTGAAATCTGCAGCAATTTCCGGAAGGTTTCCAATTCTGTCACGTTAAAGGATTCTCTGAAGAGTCGTCGTTAGCCCCGTTCTTGAAGGATATTTCTCCGGCCGCAGCGACGTCGGAGATTTGATGTTCTACCGGATTCCAGATATTCACGGTTCACTCGTGAAACGGTCGTACGGGAAAAGCCCTGCTTCATCGCTACGTCGGATATGCTGTGTCCCATCGCTCGTTCGCGGACTATAACATCTCGTTCAGACTCAGTTAAATCTTGATAACCGGCCATTGTAGCAGCAGTAACCGGTCAAAAAACTGCGCCAGACACTTGTTGCCTTATGTAAGTGTTGCCGAGCGCGGCGCCGTATTCTGCCTGTTTACTTATCTCTCTATTTGAATATGCACGGCTGTACCGGTTTCTTTCGCGCTTCAGTGCATAAAATACTTTCTTTGATATTCAGTTTCACCAAAGATAGTAACCGAAGGCAAAAACGTCTCTGGGAAGTGCGCTTTGGGAGTGGGAATGCGGCGGGTTGGTGCAACACCGACTCAAAGGAAGGCCTCGGCGCTTGCTGGTGACGTCACGTCAGCTAGGCACGGCGAACGCCAGGTCTGTTGCAGGCAGAAACGCCTGGGCGTGCTTATCACTATAAGTCTCTTACTTTTGGACAAACTGTTTGGTTTTGTTTTGAATTCTGCAGTTTTATTTAGATGAAAGATTTTCTTACTATGGCAAAGCTACAAATGAAGATCGTAGTTCTGTATTACTGAATCCTGTCGAAACAAACGTAGATCAATATGAGAAGATGCTTTGCCCCACTGCAAGCTTCGGAAATTTTACATTCAAGAAACTATATTTACTTGATCCGTTTTGCTATCGAAACTTACCCCAACCCCCTTACAATGAACTCGTGTCTTTTATTTATTTATTTATTTTCGTTTGACATCGTCACTGGAAATGTGAACTAATTTACATGTGTAAATGTCCAACTGTTGCCAGTCATTAGATTACAGTCGTTTTCAACGAAAGGAATTCTAAACAGGAAGCAAACTAGCTTCATACATCGAAAATACTGCTGAACTTAAACTTTTTTAAACATGCACATTATAAAAGATAAATATTCCCCTCTTGCAACTGAAAGGAGAAACTTTATAAGATAAAAAAATTTTATTTCATAAAGCAAGTATCTCTCTTTTGCCTCTTCTTCTGTACCCCACCCCCTCCCCCAACGTGTACAATCGCAAGATATTTCATTAACATTCAGTGCTCCTCGCCCCATAGTTAACCAAGATACCCAAAGAATAGCTATGTTCACAGTTTCTTGTAAAAGTAACCCAGTACAAACGTAACTTCCTCAGATTTACAAATAAGGTAAAGAAGCACGAATTCTGTTGCCACTGGACCATGAAATTGTTTTTGTATGTCAATCCTTAAAACAGGTGAAAATTTAAGTTCAGGAGTACGATATTTGTTAAGAAGTGTAATGAATTGCACAATTAATTGATTGCAGAAATCTCTCAGAACAATGTGTGTTGGTCAACTACCGCCAATAGTTTCACATTTTCCTGTGTCAGAGAGGGAGAGACCACCATTATGAGTATGCCTGCAAGAGACCTGGCGTTCGCCGTGCCTAGCTGACGTGACGTCACGAACAAGCGCCGAGGCCTTCCTTTGAGTCGGTGTTGGCTGGTGTCGGCTGTCCATACCGCGCCAGTACGGCACTTTGCCATTTGACGAGGCTCGCGTGCCCCTGACCAGGCTTGCGTGCGGCGCGACTCGGCGGGTCAGCTGCGCAGCAGGGCTGTGGGTCAGTGCCGGCGGCCGCCGCACTGCACCCAGCGGGGCACTCGGGCCCGGGGTCCGCGATCGATGCCAGCGCTGCGCCTTGGCCGCCTGCCGGCCGCCGACTTAAAGGGAAACGTGCCAGGTGATGTGGCGCGACACAGTGTAGCTTGCAACGCAGCAGTCTCTCCACCGGCGGAAAATGACACTGTATGTAACCCTATTTGGACTGAACGCAAATCTTCCGAACGCAGTGGAAAAATTAAGCGGACTTTGGATAATAAAGAGGAGTTCTCCACAATACTGACGAAAATGTGATGTTTGAAATGACACTTTATCAATGGTATTATCTTCCCAAAAACATCTCGTAGATGGCTGTTTAAGGAGTTGGCACCTTGACCACTGCTTCACAGTATATATGTACGCCTTCACAGTATACATGTCCGCTTATTAAATTTGTTGCAGGTAACTCACTACAGTTTAACACTATATGTGCACAATTATAATACCGGAAGCAAAAACAGCATTCATTACTTCGTATCAAGATAGACTTGAGCACAAAAAGGGGTCCATAATGCTACCAGATCATCTGCCCAAGAGTATAAACTGTGTGACGAACGGTGAAGCTATACTGAAAACAAACTGAAAAGCTATATAACTATTTCTGCTGCGTAGAACAATTTCTATTGATGTAAAAATTGGTGGTTGGAAATGACTAATTCACATTTGGGGAAAAATGTAATTAATCAGCATCTACCATATTTACATGTGAATGGAGAATGAAGCACCAAAGAAACTGGTATATGCATGCGGATTCAAATACAGCGATACGTAAACAGGCAGAATAAGGCGCTGAGGTCGGCAACGTCTATACAAGACAACAAGTGTCTGGCGAATTTGCTACATCGGTTACTGCTGCGACAATGGAAGCTTATCGAGATTTAAGTGAAAAAATGACTCTGAGCACTATGGGACTAAACATCTGTGGTCATCGTCCCTTAGAACTACTTAAACCTAACTAACCTAAGGACATCACACACATCCATGCCCGAGGCAGGATTCGAACCTGCGACCGTAGCAGTCGCGCGGTTCCGGACTGAGCGCCTAGAACCGCTAGACCACCGCGGCCGGCGAGATTTAAGTGAGTTGGAACGTGATGCAAAAGTCGGCGCACTAGCGATGGGACGCAGAATCTTCGAGGTTGAGTTGAAGTGAGGATTTTCCCGTACGACCAGTTCACGAGTGTATCCTGAATATCAGGAGTCCGGTAAAACATTAAATCTCCGACATCGATGACGTCGGAAAAAGATCGTGCAAGAACAGGACCAACGACGACTGAAGAGAATCGTTCAACGTGACGGAAGTGCAACCTTCCACAAATAGCTGCACATTTCGAAGCTGCGCCGTCAACAAGTGTGTGTGCGAAACATTCAGCGAAAAATCATCGATACGGTCTTTCGGAGCTGAAGGCCCACTTGTGTACCCTTGATGACTGCACGACACAAACTTTTAAACCTCGCCTGGGCCCGTCAACACCGACATTGGACTGCTGATGACTGATCGGACGAGTCTCGTTTCAAATTGTGTCGAGCGGATGGACGTGTACGGGTATGGAGAGAACCTCATGAATCTATGGAGCCTGCATGTTAGCAGGGGACTGTTCAAGCTGGTGGAGGTTCTGTAATGGTGTGGGGCGTGTGCTGTTGGAGTGATATGGCATCCCTGATACGTCTATATATGACTCTGACAGGTGAAACGTACGTTAGCGTCTTGTCTGATCGCCTGCATGCATTCATGTCCATTGTGCATTCCGACGGCCCGCATCTCGTGGTCGTGCGGTAGCGTTCTCGCTTCCCACGCCCGGGTTCCCGGGTTCGATTCCCGGCGGGGTCAGGGATTTTCTCTGCCTCGTGATGGCTGGGTGTTGTGTGCTGTCCTTAGGTTAGTTAGGTTTAAGTAGTTCTAAGTTCTAGGGGACTTATGACCACAGCAGTTGAGTCCCATAGTGCTCAGAGCCATTTGAACCATTTTTGAACCATTCCGACGGACTTGGGCAACTGCAGCAGGACAATGCGACATCCCACACGTCCAGAATTGCTACAGAGTGGCTCCAGGAACACCCTTCTGAGTTTAAACACTTCCGCTGGCCACCAAACTCCCCAGACATGAACATTATTGAGCATATCTGGGATGCCCTGCAAGGTGCTGTTCTGAAGAGATCTGCACCCTTCGTACTCTTACGGACAGCCCTGCAGGATTCATGGTGTCAGTTCCCTTCAGACATTAGTCGTGTCCATGCCACGTCGTGTTGCGGCACTTCTGCGTGCTTTCGTGGGCCCTACACCATATTAGGCAGAAGTACCAGTTTCTTTCCTCTTCAGTGTGTAATACGAAGATTCGTCGACCGTAAACCAATAGCATGCTTTACTAACTAGTTAGTAAACAACTTACTATGAAACTTCCAAAACGTCACGTAAAACAATTTTTTAGGTAGTTGCAGTGTTTAGAGGTGCGGAGATAATGTAGCGTGGGGCACCTGAGAGAAATATAGGATGAATGTGAACTCCATCGACAACATCTTGGAGATTGTTTAGCGGTATCTTTGGTATAAGGGACCCGTGGTCTTCAGAGGCTCGTTGTATAGTAACCGCATTTCGTTTGACTTCTTACCCCCAGTGTTCTTTGAATCTGTATTGCACTGAAAATAACCGCACAACAGCGCAAACCTGGGTGGTAAGTAAAACGTGTTCCATTCACTCACGGTACGTGCTGTTGACAAAGGTAAATCATTCTTTGTCATCAAGTTTAGATTCGATGCTACTCGTTCGAGTCTCTGGTTTGCCGGTCCAGCAGTGTTAGTTGTACATTAACTGAGCTACACAGCATTACGGATAGGTTAACTGATGAAGAGTTGGGCGATATCCATCTCGTGAAGTGGTTCATTGAGTGACGCAATGACAGAATGGTACGACGAAGCTGTGCTGAGTTGTTTACGCAGTGACTGCGACCGCAACACGGAACTTCTACTTATGGATATAGTCACTTACAAGAAAGCGGAGCCGTTCTTGTTAGAATTACTGCATACATGTTCCCTCCGAGTAAATGACGAAAGAAACTACTTTACAAAAGAAGAGACAGTTCATCATTTTAAACATGAGTGACAGAGAGTGACGGTGATTATGCTGACAAGTAGATGAATGAGAATGATGATGAAGTGAAGAAGGAAAAAAGATATATAGTGATATGAGTATTTAGATTCCTTATCACACAGTCGGACATGTGTTAATGAGGGAATATTATGTATTTATAGAGCCTCTGAAAGTTCATAAAGGACAGTAATGGAACCATACTCACCGAGGAATCCAACATCCCTGAGACGCGGAAATAATATTTCCGGGAGCTCCTCAAATGTGATGAACCAAAAGGTCTGTTCGAATTCTAACTTCCTGAAAGTGTACATCTAAATTATTCACCACCTACACCGGACAAAATTAAGCATCAAATAATGAAGCAGTAGAAGGAAAAAAAAGTCCAGGAGAAGCCATTCACGCTGTAGGGGAGAGACTCCACAGAACTCGCCAACTAATAAAGATGATCTGGATTATGGAGGAGGGCTCAGAAGATTGGAAGACAGCGGTCATTTGCTCTACACACAAAAAAAGATGACAAAATGAGTTGCACCAGCTACAAAGGAATCACCTTCCTCCTGAACGTGTACTACAAGATCTTGCCCAACTTTATACTGGACAGAATAGAGCCGCTTGCAGGTGAAGAGTCTATTGAACATCGAGGTCGTTTCAGAAAGGACTTTTTGACTATGGACAAGACCTGTATATTGTGACAGTTCACCGGGAAGGTGTTGGAATATGGCGAAGAACTTCGTGTGGTCTTCACAGATATTAAGAAGGCCTACGACTGCATTCACCAGGAGAGCCAGATGAATTACCTAACCAAGTTTGTAATGCCAAAAAGAAAAAAAGAGGGAAGCTTTCCACATGAATTTAGAAGGCATCGAGGTAGAGAGTGAGAAAATCAAACATCTCGCATTTGCCATCGATGTGACTTTGCTGTCCAGATCTAAGGAAGAATTGATGTGGATGAGCGGCAGCATGAAGGCGGCAGCAAACATTATCTTTGAATGAATCGAGGACCGAATATCTGCTGATGAGCAGGACTCATGCCTGTTCAAGAGACCCTTTCCAGCCAGTGGTAGTGGGACCTGAGGCTACAAAAAGATTCATAATATTAAATTTATGGGGTGATCTTTACAGAGGACGCATCCTGTGAAATCAAAGTGCTTAACCAAGCCACAAAACGATCGTACTTCTGATTCAGTCAGCTTTATATATCGTACAGTCCTTCAAGAAATTTCAAACTCCAGCTGTACAAAACACCAATTCGAACAGTATGGCTTTATGGTTGCGAAACTTGGAGCGTCCGGAAAAAAGCTGAAATAATATTCAAGTTATCTATCGGAAAGTCTTAAGGTAGATCTGCGCTCCGGTACAAGATGAGATCAGCGGGGAATAGAGGATGCGGCATAATTATGAGCTAGATGAGATCTACAAGAGCGAAATATTGCAGGTCTGATGAGAACCAAACGGGTTATATTGGCAGGTCATTCCACTCGGATGGATAAAATCGACGGCCTCTGGACCCATAGATTTTACTCCCCATGGAGGAAGATCACTAGGTAGACCGAAGGAAGGTGGAGGGATGGACTTCACGAGGACTTGCTCGAGATGGCGTTGTGGAGTGACTGGCAGCGGTAAGCGGGAAACAGGATCCAGTGGAAGAGGAGCCTTGTAGGTGCACCCCGTCCCACGAGCCTGTTCGCGTTAAGAGAAGTAAGGCAAGGACATGAGCGAGTGCGGTAAAAGAAGAAATAAACATGGCGCAAATTTGGCATCACATTTCTCTTGGTCGCATGTCCGATGATTTTTGTACAATGCCCCCTTCTCGGGACAGCATGGGAGTCATTAAGCTGAAACTTCGCGATGAATTCAAAACTGAATCAGGCCCATACTCGTGCAGTTATCTATCTTACCAAAGAACTTAACAGAGACGAATTATGCTGTCGTTCATGAGCGAGAAACCTGCCTACAACACCAAATAGGCAGCACGATGAGTACCGAGTGCGACAATTCACTGACTCCAACCGCCGAAGAAAGCCCAATAGTTTTCGTGACTGAAGAAGGGGCCATTTCTAAACTGGCAGTGATAGGTAGCAGACGCGCCGTGCTACCGTCTACCAAACAGATGAGTCCCTGTTTCCACACCGGGTCCACGCATCATCAAGATCACAGGCGCCGCAGCCACCCACGTGCCGCTAAACGGTATACTCTCCGCGCGTAGACACTGGCGCATTTAGTCTTCTGATGTCTCACACGCTCAAAGCAATTTTGGGCAATTTTATAACCCTATTTTGGCACTGAAATTCATTAAGAATACACAAGATGTTCCAGGAGAAATCGTCAATATTCAGGTACTTCTATGAACGATCATTATTAACCAAAAAAAGTTTAGAAACGTGGGCTCTACAGTGCATGCCTGAAGAGCTATGGGCATTTCTTCATTTTAGATACTGCGAAACAAACTTATTCTGCTGCAAGTTCTTTGCTTCAATATTTTAGGAGGTGGTAGTATGGACAAAAACAAAAACAATTTCCTGTAAACACTGGCTCTAAAATGCATATCTTAAGAGCTATAAGCGTTTGCTCTGTAGGAGAAACGTGTTTTACTGTAGCGAAGACGAACAAGTGCTCATTGCTCTTAAGGTATGCATTTTAGAGCCCGTGTTTACTCGAAATTGTTTTTGTTTTTGTCCATACTACCACCTCCCAAAATATGGAAAGTAGAGAACTTGCAGTAGAAGAAATTTGTTTCACATTTCCAAAGATGAAGAAGTGCTTACAACATTTTAGTGCTCAGACGTTTTTGCTTCAAATGATCGTTGCTGCCATACCCATAAATATTAACCATTCCTCATGGGCTACACTGTATGCGGCTCATACCACGATTCCTGTTTTAATAATATTTTTCCGTGAGCATCTCAGGTAACGGAGTGCGTTGGTATCGCCACCCACCTAGCAGCTCTGGAACCAGTTCACGATGCAGGCTACAACTAGGATCAGAGCAATGCCCTTTGCTCCAGAACATTTCTGTGAATATTATTTGGATTGATGTGAGCGGTTACACATATGGAGGAACCGTTGGATAATATCAAACTGGCAACAGTCTGTTGGTCATTTATTTCAATTAGCCGTTCAGGTACAGTCAGTTGAAGTGATCAGCGAGTCATGGGATAGCAATTAATCTCAGGCGGAGACCGGCGAGTGGTGTAGGGTGGGTTAGAACGCTGTCAAAAGAGGCGAAAGGCAAGTTCATGTAGGGGAAGTACAGGATACGGAATCGGTAATGCCTTTGTCTGACGAAGCACTCCGATATTCATTTTAAGTACTTCGAGGAAAACGCGGAAAAATTCAGACTGGCTTGTTAGTAGGTCGAACTCCTCTTGTTCCCAGAACGAGTCCATTGTGCCGTAAAGGTACGTTTAAACGAGCCATAAAAATTGCACATTACGGGCGATATATCCCGACAACATTGTCTGACAACACAGCGTCACACTAATTGCAGCCGGCCGCGGTGGTCTAGCGGTTCTAGGCGCTCAGTCCGGAACCGCGCGACCGCTACGGTCGCAGGTTCGAATCCTGCCTCGGGCATGGATGTGTGTGATGTCCTTAGGTTAGTTAGGTTTAAGTAGTTCTAAGTTCTAGGGGACTTACGACCACAGATGTTGAGTCCCATAGTGCTCAGAGCCATTTGAACCATTTGAACCCTAATTGCAGCCACCTGCAATATAACGTTACCGGCTACTACTGCTCCGCAATGTTTTCGGCAAAAAGTTTCCGGATCAGGGGTGTTTGTACGGAGCCACACCATTGTTGTAAAATGGATGAACGAGAGCTAGAGGAAGTGAGAGCGGCTCTACTGCTTTTACTTCGCAACGGGAATAAAATTAGAAATAACAAGAGAAATCAGGTTCTGTGAAAGCGTTCTTTCTTAGGGAAGTAGAATGCTTCAGAAAAATCAACTTGTGAAATGAGTCTATACTTACAAATTTTTCCGAAATTATACCAGAATGTAGAAAATAAATTTCGAATATCTCGTACAAGAAAATGGTCCAAGAATTGCTAAAAGCAACCCATCGGATAGACCGGTCGCCTGTTGCAAGTCTTTTGAATTGATGCCGATTTGGCGACATGCGTGTCGATGGGGATGAGATGATGAGGACAACACAACACAGCATTCAGCCGCGCTGACCGCTTTTTTTTTCTTGATCTCATTTTGTTCGTTATCATTCGTTCTGTTCGTTCGGGGCGGACGTCCCATGATGCTTGTTCAAGTTCATCACTGATCCATTAACTCAGTCTCTCTATTACAAAGGGCATCTAACCCTCTGATCGAACACGCTGAGCTTCCGTACCGGCACCACTCAGCTATCGAGGCGGACGCTAAAAGCGATACAAATGTAAGAGAGTGTATAGCGGTTACCACCCTTCGATTTTAGATACCGGTGATTCGTATTGGAGTTTAATGTACCTCTTCAAAGTGAATTATTCATCAACAAGCCTCTTGGCACCAGAAGTATGCAAAGCTTTGGTAGAAACAATGAAGGATTTAATTAAGGTAAGTTTGAAATAGGAATGAAATTTCGATCTATATTTTCTTTTCGTTCTTCGGGACACGAAAGCACACATGAAAAACCCGACAGCAAAATGAAGCATGATTTCGACCTAATCCGCAACAGCCTGCCAACTCTCTTTTTTCAGATTTCGATCTTTGTGGACATTAGTTTCGACGTCCCATAACTTTGATAGTAGTTGAATCGCATTTACGAAATTCTTGGTTCTATCCTTTGTCCACTTCTCCGTAGCTGTACACAACAAACAACTACCAAAAAGAAGTCGCTATACTATGTACGCCTGCAAACTTCCAAATAAAGGCAAAACGATATTTCAAATTGAAAAACAGTCTGCGTTGCAACGTTATTTAATTTGAATAGAGCGTTTCGACCTTTTGGGACATCATCAGACAGTGCAAAAGTGATTGGATATAAAAGCCACAGTTACCTTCGCACAATCTGATGACACCGCAAAAGGGCGAAATGCGTCATTGAAATTAAATAAATTTGCTGCTCAGCCTGTTGTTTGAGTTGAAATAATTCAAAATGGTTGCTGTACCAGCCAGCCTCAATTAAAAAGATCTTCAAAACGATATTGCTCTCGCTTCAGACACGTGACTGGAGGGGAGAAGCTGGAAACAAAGGCGAGAGCGAGAGGGAAGCATTTACTGAAAAGTACAGAGATATAGTTGAGCTTGCAATACGAAATACACTGTAAGAAAAAAAAAAGTCACACCACGAAGGAATTTTCCGATAGGGATGAAAATCGGTATGTGTGACGTACATCCACAGACAAAGAAATAATTACAGTTTCAGAAAAATTGGATGATTTACTAAGAAGGAAGAGCTTCACAAATAGAGCAAATCAATTAATACGTTGACTCACCTCTGGTCTTTAAGCAAGCAGTTATTCGGCTTGGCCCTGATTGATGGAGTTGTTGGATGTCCTCCTGGGCGATATCGTGCCAGATTCTGCCCAATCGGAGCGTTAGATCGTCAAAATCCTGAGCTGGGTGTAGGGCCCTGCTCATAATGCTGGAAACATTCTCAATTGGGTAGAGATCTGGTGAGCTTGTGGCACAATATAGGGTTTGGAAAGCACAAAGACAGGCAGTATAAACTCTCGCCCTGTGCGGGCGTGCATTATTTTACTTAAATGTAAGCCCAGGATAGCTTGCCACAAAGGGCAAGAAATCAGGGAGTTGAATGTCGTCGATGTACCACTGTGTTGTAAGCTTACCACGGATGACAATCAAATAGGTCTGGCTGGGACAAGGACAGTACAAGCCCACTCTGCATTGTTGCGAGATGTATCCAAGATGGTGGCGATGACGTCATCCAAGATGCCGGCATCGCTGCCATCTTGGATACATCTGGCAACAATGCAGAGTGCGCTCATACTGCCCTTGTCCCAATACTGACCATCATTCATGGCTGTTGGGTAGTATGGCAGGCGACAATCAGGTCGGTATCACACGACTGTCTGGGGCGTCTCCAGACACGTCTTTGGCTTAGAGTCTCACTGAATGGAGCAGAGCTGTCTTCAGTGATGAGTCCCGTTTCATAGCTTCTGTGACCAACGAAGACGTCCCAGACAGCGGTGGGATACCAACCTGATTGTCGCCTGCCGTACGGCCCGACAAGAAGGAGAATCGGCAGTGATTGTCTTGGATGCCATATCATTTCGTAGCCGGACGGTTGTGATTCTCGGCACACTTACGCATAGCGGTAGGGCAACGACATTCTATGCCCCGTTTTGTTGCCCTTCACAGGCATCCATACTGGGCTTAGATTTGAGCAAAATAGTGCCCGCTCGCACACGACGAGAGTTTCATTGCTTGTCTACATGCTTGTTGAACCCTACCTTGGTCAGCAAAGTCGCTGGATATTTCCCCAGTTGAGGACATTCGGGGCGTTATGGGCAGGGTCCTTCGACCAACTCGGGATTTTGACGATAGAATGTGGCAGTTGGAGAGAATTTGGCATGGTATTCCTCAGGACGTCGTCCAGCAACTCTGTCAATGAGTGCCAAGCCGAATAACTCTTTGCTTAAGGGTCAGAGGTGAACCAACGTGTTATTGAGTCTTGAATAAATCATCTGATTTTTATGAAATTACAATCAATTGCTTTTCTGTACATGTACCTCACATGTACCGATTTCCGTCCCATTCGGAAATTCCTTCGTGGTGCGTCTCCTTTATTTTGTCTGAAGAGTGTTTCATCTAGCTCTGCTGTTTGCCGAGTATTGCAGATACATTGGCGGCGGCAACGCTATTGCTGCCAAATATTGCCGTAAAATAGAGCCTGTGTAAACATGCCTTGGCAATGACGAGAGGGGCTGTCATCTGTATCAGAGCAAGGGCTGGGAGGCAGTGACCCACTTATTGCGTCTCCCCCTGGCCTTTTGGATACAGCATATTAACCCTTGCGTAGTCGCCTCGATTTAAAATCAGCCAAGAGATTGTTCTTCTTCTTAATTTCTTTGGCACGTGACATTCTGAAACTTGCCAGCATCATGTATTTTCCTTTTATGCTCATGTGATCCAGACAGTGTGTTGAGAGTCGTTGTTGGTTTCCTCGTTTCGCATTAAACTGTAATTATCGAGTGTTTGACCAGAAGCGACTACTGGTGTTCTGGCGTTATCGCACGTCTGACCCGACGCGAGCATTTGCTTTCCAGAATAATTGTACTACATCTTTTCGCGCAAGTAAATCGAAGTATTTACCAATTCAATTATTATGTAATATCAAATCTTCTTTTATTTCAACAAGAATATAATTGACAGGTTGATTATATACGCGAATATGTACAGTCTGAAACTCGACGCAAATTTTGAGAGGAATCTTGACGTTCAGGTTACAGTCTGAATTGAAGGCCTTTCTTAGATTTTTACTGTTTGCTGGAACCCACAGAGCTCCCCAACTCCAATTCAGGGCTATTTGGGGGCACTGATGACAGGAAGTTCTTTTCCTGGTCATGTCTTGTCAGAAATTTTTGTCCTTGCTCCGCTCTACTCGACTTGGTTACAGAAATGACCGAGATGACAGAAATAGGTCTAACAAGTTGGTTACTATCCGTGTATTTCTGGTACTAATAATGAAATATTTTGATGGTTTAAAAATCTTTGTATTATTAGTGTACAGAATTTTTGTTTTGTTCCTCACAATATAAATTACCATATTATTAAGTGATGTTGAGCACATGCTGCTTTGTTTTCATTTGTGTTCAGTGATCAACCATGAATCACAACAGTCCTTTCTTTTCTGGGAGCGTGTATATGTATGTGGGGTGATTTAGCTGCCCAAACCACTGGGTTTTATGCAGTGTGTAACGCACTCAAATACAATTTACAAGATTTTCATATTCTTTTTTCCTCAGACTAGAGAGACACCGGGTCATTCAGCTGCCCCTACTGCTGGGTTTTATGCAGCCTGCAAAGCCCTCAAATATCATTTGCAAGATTTTCAGAGACTCTGACTACGCACAAGCTATAAGTCCTACAGAAAAAAATGAACAGGATCTCTTAGCAGGAAATTTCATGTAGTTAAATTTTGTACTGGGATATGTTTTCGCTGGAGGCTACTGTTTTTGAGTTATTCAAGGAAAACGCGTTTAAAGGTCACCTTTGTACGTTTTTATTAAATAAATAATTATTAATAGGTGTCATCGGAGTGGTGAAGCAACTTAGATCGCTTAATAAAGGCGGGTCTTCTGGTCCGGACTCTGTGCTAATTGGGTTCCTTTCGGAGTGTGCTGATGGATTGGCTCCATACTTGGCGATCAAATGCAGCCGTCCACTCTGCGGGAGATCCGTGCTCGGGGGCTGGAAGGTTGCACGGGTCACACCGGTGTGCGGGAGGGGTGGTGGGGGTGATCCGCTGAATTACGGGCCCATATCGTAAACGTCGATATACAGCAGGATTTTGGAACATATATTGTGTTCAAACATTATGAATTACCTCGAAGGAAACGGTCTATCGACACACAGTCATAACGGGTTTAGAAAACATCGTTCCTGTGAAACACAACTAGCTCTTTATTCACATGAAATGTTGAGTGCTATTGACGAGGGATTTCAGATCGATTCCGTATTTCTGGTTTTCAGGAAGGCTTTTGACACTGTACCACACAAGCGGCTTGTAGTGAAATTGCGTACGTATGGAGTGTCGTCTTAGTTGTGTGACTGGATTTGTGATTTCCTGTCAGAGGGGTCTCAGTTCGTAGTAGTTGACGGGAGGTCATCGAGTAAGACAGGTGTGATTTCTGGCGTTCCCCGGGGTGGTGTTATGGGCCCTTTGCTGTCCCTTGTCTGTATTGGCGGTTTGGGGGACGGTCTGAGTAGCCGTCTTGGGTTATCTGCGGATGACGTTGTCCTTTATCGACTAATAAAGTCATCAGAAGATGAAAACAAATTGCAAAACGATTTAGAAGAGATATGTGAATGATGCGAAGATTGGCGGTTGACACTAAGTGACGAGGAGTGTGAGGTCATCCAGATGAGTGCTGAAGGGAGTTCGTTAAACTTTGTTTACACGATGAATCGGTCTGGTCTGGGGGCCGTAGATACAGCTGGATACCTGGGTATTGCAATTGCGAACAACTTAAATTGCAAGGAACACATAGAAGGTGTTGTGGGACGGGCTGACCAGGGACTGCGATTTATTGGCGGGACGCTTGGAGGGTGTGGCGGATCTACTGAGGAGCTTGCCTACGCTGCGCTTGTTCGTCCTCTTTTGAAGTGCTGTTGTGCAGTGTGGGATCCTTGTCGGATGGGGCTCGCCGGGTGCATCGGGAGGGTTGAAGGAGGGACAGCACTTTTTGGTTCAAATGGCTCTGAGCACTATGGGACTTAACATCTGAGGTCATCAGTCCCCTAGAACTTAGAACTACTTAAACCTAACTAACCTAAGGACATCACACACATCCATGCCCGAGGCAGGATTCGAACCTGCGACCGTAGCGGTCGCGCGGCTCCAGACTGAAGCGCCTAGAACCGCTCGGCCACACCGGCCGGCAGCACTTTTTGTGTTGTCGCGAGATATGGGGGAGGGTGTCCCGGGGGTGATGCAGGATTTGGGCTTGACATCAGTGAAATAAGGTCGTTTTTCATTGCGGCGGAATCTTCTCGCGAGGTTCCGGTCGCCAACTTTCTCCTCCGAATGCGAAAATATTTTGTTGACACCGACACCGACCTACAGGGGGGGGGGGGGGGACGATCACCACGACGAGGTGGGGGAGGTCAGAGTTCGCACGGGGGGATGAGGGTGTTCGTTCTTTCCGCGCGCTATAAGAGAGTGGAATGGTGGAGAATTGTGAAGGTGGTTCGATGAAACCTCTGTCAGGTACTTAAATGTGATTTGCAGAGTATCCATGTAGATAGATGAGATGTAGATTCGAAAACTACGGCCTTTAGCGACAACGTATCGCAGTACAAAATATAACTACATTCATTTTTCTACAAAGAGGTCCTGTTGATTTCTTCTGTACGTCTTACAGTTTGCGTGTAGCCATCTTGAGCGTGGCATTTGAAGGTGTTGTGGGTTGCATAAAATCCATGGGTAGAGGCAGCTGAATCACTCAGTATATTCAGCTTAATTACTGTCCGGGTCAGATTGCGCCGACGCGAGTTCTTAGGTTACTTCTTGTCTCGCGAGTACTTAAGGGTTACGAGAGGCGTCGGAATCAGGTGCCTGGCGCGGCGCCGCGTCTGTGCAGATCGATAGCGGCCGGCCCGCCCGGCTGGGGGGCTCCGCGACCTAGCCCACGCGGCCCTGACCCCCTCACTGCGCCGCGCCGCCTGGCCACGCTCCAAAATAACGACGCGCCGGCCAGCGGCGCCCGGCAACAACCACTGCCGGGACAAACCTCGCCGGTCTGAATGGGGCCCCGTCGTGGGGTGCGTGGTAGGCCGGAGGTGGGGATGGTACCTTTCCGAGCACTGGCTCCCAACGGTTACCGTCTGCTTCAGCATAGTGATGGAACACCGAAACAAATATCGATATTAGATACGAGGTGTGTGTTTAAGTAAGAACCGTTTTTAAATTTAAAAAAAGATGTTAGCGGACAGAGCTAGAAAAATTTGTGAACCTGAGTTGCTCGACGCTGAGATGGAACATCTCCACAATGCACTAATGAAGAACGGATATTCGTCCGCCGAAATAAAACGTGCGTTGAGGCAGCCACGCAGAAATCATACTGACGTACAGGCTACTGCAAAATCTAAGGTTTTCCTGCCGTTTGTTAAAAATGTAACGGAATGAATAGGGAGGATCTTGACGAAGCGGAATATTGCCGTAATTTACAAGCCCACCAGGAAGATACAGGAATACCTTAAGCCTGCCAAGGACGCTCGCAAACCATTGGAAAAATCTGGACTGTATAGGATCCCATGCAGCTGTGGTGATGTTTATGTGGGTACCACCAAAAGAACTGTTTCTAATGGTTCAAAAGGCTCTGAGCACTATGGGACTTAACATCTATGGTCATCAGTCCCCTAGAACTTAGAACTACTTAAACCTAACTAACCTAAGGACAGCACACAACACCCAGCCATCACGAGGCAGAGAAAATCCCTGACCCCGCCGCGAATCGAACCCGGGAACCCGGGCGTGGGAAGCGAGAACGCTACCGCACGACCACGAGATGCGGGCCTGTTTCTAAACGTTTGGAAGAGCACAAGGGAAATTGTAGAAGAGGAGAAACGGAACGATCAGCTGTTGCGGAGCATGCTATTCAGCCAGGGAACCACAATATTCGTTTCGAGGAGACGCAAGTACTAGCGGCCACAAGCGGATATTACGAAAGGCTCTACAGGGAGGCAATCGAAATCGCTGAACACCCAAATAATTTCAACCGAAAGGAGGAGGGCGTGAAATTAAACGGCATATGGATGCCGGTGTTAAAGAAGACGTGTACCACCCGTCCACTACTGGGTGATGGCAACGGCGATCGACGGCGACGGACAGCGGCCGATTCCACCGACGTTTTCAAAACACGTGACGTCACGCCGTGGCGCGGGAGCGCGCGGACACGGAATTTAGCGGCAGTCAGTAGCAAGCCAGTGGGTGTGTTGGACCTTCCATCGAGCTACGGACCCCCTTGAAGATGTCTCCCGCAGTCGGAGACGAAACGTTGGGAATCGACACAGAATTCATCAACCGACCACGGCATAACAGCCCGGATAATTATAATGGACATGATATTTCCGGCCGTGAAAGTCTACATTTTAGTGCTAAGATATCTCAATAATTTTATTTTTACATGAAAGCCTGCACCTTAATCTACGCACTGACGCCACTACAGTCTGATTCTTCCTTGTTTACGTTGTGTACTGAATGTTTAAGATTCCTCCGATAATCGCGAGTCCCGCCGACTGTGAAGTACGGGTTGTTATAACATTTCTTAGTGCTAAAGGCCTAAAAGTGATCGATATTCGTCATGAGATCTGTGCAGTTTACGGAGAAAACATTATGAGTGATGGAATGGTAAAAAAGTGGGTGAGAGCATTTAAAGATGGCCGCACAAATGTGCATGATGGACAACGCAGTCGTTAATGAAAGTTTGGTGCAGGAAGTGGACAATAAGGTGAGATAAAACACTTTACGATTTCCTCCTTGCGGGATGACTTTCCTAATGTTTCTCGTACTGTTTTGTATAGCATTGTGACCGAGCACTTGAATTACCGAAAATTGTGCGCACGTTGGGTACCGAAAATGTTGACGGATGTGCACAAAACCAAACGTTTAGACAGTGCATTGACTTTCCCTGAGCCGTACCACAACGACGGTGACGATTTCTTAAGCCAAATTGTTACGGGCGATGAAACATGGGTGGCCTACGTCACACCAGAATCAAAGCAACAGTCCATGGAAGTTGGACAAGGGCATCGTTTTGCTGCAAGACAATGCCCGTCCGCATGTAGCGAATCAGACCAAAGATCTCATCACATCTTTCCGATGGGAAACTCTAGATCATCCTCCGTACAGCCCCGATCTTGCGCCCAGTGACTACCATCTGTTCCTGCACTTGAAGAAATACCTGGGCGGTCAGCGTCTTCAGGACTATGACGAAGTCAAAACAGTGGTGATGCAGTGGTTAACAAGTCAGGCGGCAGACTTCTATGAGGAGGGTATTCAAAAACTGGTACAGCGTTATGACAAGTGCCTCAATATTGGCGGAAATTATGTGGAAAAGTAGATTAAGGTAGACGCTTTCACGTAGAAATAAAATTATTGAGATATCTTAGCACGTCTTTTTTTAAATTTCAAAACGATACTTACTTAAAAAGCACGCCTCGTATAATGAATATCTCTACAATTTATATCGATATAAACTATTAAACGAATGAAAAATATCGATATCTTGATACATCGTTACCAAAAACCTTGTACGTAGCACTGCAGCCTTGACCATATTTCTTCCACTGTCAGTAATAGGTTGACTCTTTTATGGAAATTGTCTTAATGATTAATTATATCGTCCGCAGCTCGTGGTCGTGCGGTAGCGTTCTCGCTTCCCACGCCCGGGTTCCCGGGTTCGATTCCCGGCGGTGTCAGGGATTTTCTCTGCCTCGTGATGACTGGGTGTTGTGTGCTGTCTTTAGGTTAGTTAGGTTTAAGTAGTTCTAAGTTGTAGGGGACTGATGACCATAGATGTTAAGTCCCATAGTGCTCAGAGCCATTTGAACTATTAATTATATCACTTTATACTTCTAACATGCTTTTTTCCTCTTTAATTTCAATATTCTTTTATGAAAACGGAAATGAAATTAAAATAATTTGAACGCCCGCTAAAACACTCCATTCGAATCACGTGATGCCTGTGACGTCACTGGATAGCACGCTGCTCCTACTGTCGTAATGCTACTTCACAGTGATGTCTTGTTTTGGAATTTATATTTCGGAAAATGGGTTACAAATGGTGTGTAGTACTATACTGTACAAAAACATGCACAAAAACATCTACAAAAACTCCTGAAAAGTTGTTTTTGAGTGTTTCAGAGAATGAGAGGATATGTAAAATATGCTTGTACTGAATCGGCAAGTTACCACCACATCGACGCACAAGTTCAGTAACTTAATTAAAAATATGTTGCACTGTGAAGTTAACATTAACTTATGTCAGAGGTATGGCGTCCCACTGTTACAACGAAGGATAGCGTCATTCAGCGAAATTAAACCACTAATAAAAATTGTCGTTATACCTAACTACATCTCAGTTATTCGTTAGTTCAGTTGTTAGAGCGGTAAACCGTCGAATTTTGATTTGTCCACGGATTTTTATTTCGAATCGAATTCGAAAGAGCGTTTTAACTTATCTGTAAAAAGACTCGACAGTCCTCTAACATGAAAGCTATATCACAATTACAAAAATTCATCAAACCGGTCAGAAACAGAATATTATTGTGTTTTCCTTGGTGTGTACATGTTCAAAAAGATGTTTTCGGGGCACTCACTTTCAGCTGTCCCCATAGAAGTATATCAACAACACCTGTCGGCAGCTGAGGGTTTCAGGTAATTATCATTTATTCTAGAGAAGCTGCACGGTCGTCAATGGTATCTGTTCTTTCGAGAATAGTTACTATCTTCATATATGTAGTTAAAGGCTACCCAGCCATTGACCTTCGCCTGTGCGAATGCGCACAGGTTGCCCGAACTCTAATTATCAGATATCTTCTAGTTAAATTGACCACATGCTTTTTATATTATTAGAAACAACGTTTTTATCTTCGTACTGTCTAGCTGGGATCCTTATTGTTTAAACTTCTGCAGTTTCGTCATCTTACATAAAGATGATGTAAGTCTGCTTCAGATGATAATGTTAGATTACACTCAAAGACATCACAGCCCTTACGTTTATCTCTCGTATGTTATACACGCTTTATGTCTCTCCGTATAACCTCATCGTCCTACACCACGTTGTAATTTGGGCGTATGGTGATATCTTCACTACTAGGAATACTTTCCAAGCCGGCCGAAGTGGCCGAGCAGTTCTAAGCGCTCCGGTTGCAGGTTCGAATCCTGCCTTGGGCATGGATGTGTGTGATGTACTTAGGTTAGCTAGGTTTAAGTAGTTCTAAGTTCTAGGGGACTGATGACCTCAGATGTTAAGTCCCATAGTGCTCAGTGCCATTTGAACCATTTGAATACTTTCCAAAACAGTGAATTATTTGTTTGCAAAGCAAATGCATTTATCCTCTGTTGTTCACTTCTCAGACCAAGACTAATATGAAGCTGTATATAATACATCCCACAATCGAAACAACTGTTACAATCAGTTCTAGCTACCGCTATTTTCATATTTCGTGTAAAAGTTTTAAAAGTGTATGACCCTTCTAGTATTAGAACATGTGACCTCTTTTTCTGTGCGCCAGTGCGCTATCCGTTGCGCCATTTATTTTTTATTGTTCTAATTTTGTTCGAATTTGTTCGTTGCATTTGTTCGGTGCGGATGTCGCATGACACCCGTTCAAGTTCAGTGTTGAACCGTTCATTCAGTTTCTTATTACAGAGGGCAGATAACCCTCTGACCGAACACGCTGAGCTACCGTGCCGGCACCACGGAACGCCTGCTGACAGAGGTATCTGTGCTGACTGTCTTCTACACAGGAAATCAGCAACAAGTTTTGCCAAGAATAATTTCATTGGGCTTTGGGTCGTGGCTCATTTCTGATAATCAACAATGCAGTTATAATTTAAGGACACAATTGCAAAAGATCTACAATTTTTTAATTTTGTGCGAGTTTAATGATGTTGCGGGGAGCAGGGAAAAGAATGTCCGTCGTTGAACATATCGCCGCCCTAAATAGGTGAAGCACAAACGCATCAAATTTCGCATGGCTTCCACTTTTAAGTTCACAAAATTCCTTTCTATTTGTTACTTAAAACTTGTAATTGCGTTTTCCATCACTAAATAGCTAAACTCTTCGCAGAAAAAGAACGCAAAAGCCTTGTAACTTCGGCTAACGCTCCTGTAATACAAATACAGCTTCGTCTTACTCCTAGTCTGTGACGTGACCAGAACATCAGCCAACAACAGAGCGTTCTCGATCACGTGAGCATATCTTGATATTTAAACATTTTTAAGCCTTGGAAATTTGTGGTAAGGTCTTATGGGACCAAACTGCTGAGGTAATCGGTCCCTAAGGTTACACACTACTTAATTTAACTTAACCTATTTTACGCTGATGACAACGCACACACTCATGCCTGAGGGAGGACTCGAACCTCCGACGGGGGGAACCGCGCAGACCGTGGCAACGCGCCCCAGACCGCTCGGCTACCCCGCGCGGCCATTTTAAGCCTTAATTACGTTAAAACAGATATTTTGTGAGAATATTGCCCGTAAATGTTTTTTAAATGTTATATCCAAGCAGAATAACAACAATCCGAAACATATGGCTCTGAGCACTATGCGACTTAACTTCTGAGGTCAATAGTCGCCTAGAACTTACAACTAATTAAACCTAACTAACGTAAGGACATCACACACATCCATGCCCGAGGCAGGATTCGAACCAGCGACCGTAGCGGTCGCTCGGTTCCAGACTGTAGCGCCTAGAACCGCACGGCCGGCTCCGAAACATATTTTAACATACGAAAGTAGCCTACTTCAGCTATGCTCTTTCCATGAAATGTTTCGAACCGTTCACAAATATTTTTTCAGACCGTGAGGAATATAATCTGAGGGATGCCGTTATGTAAGTGGAAAGAGTCTTAGAGAAACTGAACTTATTTTATCCCTACAGCGAACCAAATAATGAATAACACAAATAGAACCCGTTGTCTGATACGTCGCAGTACATACATCAGCGATTAATGTTACTGCTTTTTTTTGTATCATCAGTCTTCTTCGTGATTTGATGTGGCTCCTCACGAATTCCTCTCCTGTGCCAACGTTTTCATTTCAGAGTAGTACTTGCAACCTACGTCTCAGTTTTTTTTTTTTTTTTTTTTTTTTTTTGCTAGACGCACCTCAGTCTCTTTTATTCCTCTACAGTTTTTACCCTCTACGGCTCCCTTTAGTACCATGGAAGTTATTCCGTTATGTCTTAACAGATGTCCTACCATCCTCTCCCTTCTTGACACTGCCGGCCGCTGTGGCCGGCCGAATCCTGCGTCGGACATGGGTGAGTGTGATGCCCTTAGGTTAGTTAGGTTTAAGTAGTTCTAAGTTCTAGGGGACTGATGACCTCAGATGTTAAGTCCCATAGTGCTTAGAGCCATTTGAACCATTTTTTGAGCCGGTAAGCTAATTATGTGCTAATTCTCGCACTTGTCGACTCTTAATTCATACTGAAACTGCAAATGAAACATTTCATATTTTCGTTCATTAATTCTACGAAAGTTTTATCTGGTTGGTATTTTAAGCAAAGCAGATAAAAATTTCGCAAGACTGATGAAATCTTCTTTCTGCACAGTGGAAAATGGTGCACAGTCTTCGCAAATATGAAACAAATTTGTCTCCTCCTCCTGAAAACAAAATAACATTTTTCAAGGTAGCGGTGCTACCTTCTTGTGTACAATTTGAATGAGCAGATGACGAAGTCGAAGCAACTGCTGGACTGGAAGTGGAACTTAGAGGTCTGCTTCCTATAGAAGACTTACCAGGCTCTGATTTTGACGAGCCTTTAGCCATCCGTTCCTGATCGGAGCTTTCAAGTTTGTGGAGTAACTTGAACTTCGAAGTACGTTCCCCCAATAACTGCACTTCGCAGTTTTACTACCATTTCATTTAAAAGGTCCCACACGTTGCTGTTGAGAGGCATTTCCTTTTTTTTTACACTGCAAAATCCCTAATACAGATAAACAACTAGCAATACAAACAGAAGAAGTTTCGAGAACTATAGTTCAAACTTTTCTACCAACCTTACTTTCAAGTAAGAGGAGGTTACGAAAATACACAGTTGAAAACAGTCATAATTTCTCCAAGAACTTAAAAGAAAAAAAAGAAACTTCTACTAGCTTTCTTATGTTGTAAATATTTTAATATTAAAAAGAAAGTAGAGTGGAGGTTTCCCTAATAATAATAATAATAATAATAATAATAATAAAACCTCATCTGATTTATCACCACAAAATATCGATGTTACAAATATATCGATTGTACAAATAACAACTGAAAGATCGCATAACTGATTCCGATATATTAATACAGGTCGCTGCCCGTCATCCCTGCGCTATTTCAGTATCAACAACGCTTTGGTTGAAGGAGCAATAGGCGTTTTCTTGTTGATGCCTGCTTTGCTAACCGCAGCTTATTGTCGCCACGCAGCCTATTTTGCAGTTCGTTAAGTCCTGTTATTGGCTGACAATCAATTGTTTTCCTGGCTGGTCGCTTTCGGGCCACCAACGTCTCTCAAATCACAAAACGCCGAACAATGAAGACAGTCACTTCTGCGCTCTCTTCGACGGTCTGTGTGTAAACATGCAACTTTACTTTGACGTTCTGATCGATCTGTGAGGCGAATTCTTTACGATGTCCTCAATTTGCTACGCTATGGTGAAAGAACTCAGTGACCGCGACCTTATTGCGCGGCAAAGGACGTCTGAAGGTTTTCTTGACAAGTTGCCTCACGACGCGCTGGTATTATTTGGTGTTTTGCGCTTGCCAGTATTTGTGAATAAACAAAACAAGCCCTATTGAAATGCTGACAGTCACAGTGAATTTCATGAGGGGTCGCTTTGTTCAGAACATGGAACTTTTTGATGCGCATTTTCGCGAGCAGGGATCATTGGTCCTTAACTTAATCTCACCGATCAACATGACTACGAACTTTCCTGCCAGTCTCAAACAAAATGATGTTGAGGACTTGTAGCACAGACGGTTGTTATGCTTTACATGTTTTGTGGGGAAGTTCACCCTGGCGACTGATCACGCTGAAAGGCGATCTTCCGTGGACGATACGTGTCGCCTTTACGATGAATCGTGGCAGATACTGATAGGATCCGCTGAGTGACGCCGGGCCAGTAGGAATATGTCCTATAATTTTGTGTTATAGATTTTATATGAAATATTGTACCTCAGTTATCATCCTTTAGCACTGACTAACAGTAATGTCCAAGCAGTGGTATGATCCTCGATTACAATATCATTTTGAGAAGAGTTGAAAAAAATTGGAAGCAACAGGAGAATATTGATGTTTATTTTTTAGTACTGAACCTCTCGCTGCTGTTCGAGAAAGGCAGTGAACGGTAAACGGACGAAATTTTCTTTTTATTTACCTATTTATTTGATATTTTGATTCTACATTTTATCTTGAAACGTATAATGCAAAAGTCCGAGGGAGTCTTTGAATTTTTCATTTTTCATTCGGTGGCTACGTTTATTGCTTGAAATAAAAGCAAGAAAAAACCGAAAATCGGTCATTTCAGAAACGATTATTTTGAGCGGTTTTAAAAGTCAGCTTAATCTGGAGATGTAAGAAATCGGTATAACCGAAAACCGATTATTTCAACGATGACAGCTATCCCTACCAACCAGCCTTACTGCGATTCAGAATACAGTTCTTCTCTTCCCCATTCTTAAGGTGGGTTTTTACATGGACCATATTTTATGGCAATATTTGGCAACAATAGCGTTACTGCCGAAATTATTGCCTGTGTCCGCAATACACTGTAATTTTGCGCTATCAAACAGTTATTCGGCTTGGCATTCATTGACAGAGTTGCTGGACGCCCTCCTGAGAAATACCGTACCACATCCCCTCCAAATGGCACGTTACATCGTCAAAATCCAGAGCTGGTTGGAGGGACCATCCCCATAATTTTAGAAACGTCATCAGTTGGGGACATATCCGGGTCCATGCCGTCCAAGGTATTGTTTGGCAAGCACGAAGACAAACGGTAGAAACTCTCGCCGTGTGCGGACGGGCATTATCTCGCTGAAATGTAAACGCAGGAAGCCTTGCCATGAAGATCAACAAAACGGGCGTAAAATATCGTAGACGTACCGCTGTTCCGTAAGGAGGCCGCAGATGACAACCGAATGAGTCCTGGTTGTCGGTCCATACGGCTGGGGACAGTCAGGTTGGTTCAAATGGCTCTAAGCTCTTTGGGACTTAACATATGAGGTCATCAGTCCCCTAGAACTTGTTGTTGTTGTTGTTGTTGTCTTCAGTCCTGAGACTGGTTTGATGTAGCTCTCCATGCTACTCTATCCTGTGCAAGCGTCTTCATCTCCCAGTACTTACTGCAACCTACATCCTTCTGAATCTGCTTAGTGTATTCATCTCTTGGTCTGCCTCTACGATTTTTACCAACCACGCAGCCCTCCAATGCTAAATTGGTGATACCTTGATGCCTCAGAACATGTCCTTCATCTAGTCAAGTTGTGCCACAAACTCCTCCCCAATTCTGTTCAATACCTCCTCATTAGTTATGTGATCTACCCATCTAATCTTCAGCATTCTTCTGTAACACCACATTTCGAAAGTTTCTATTCTCTTCTTGTCCAAACTATTTATCGTCCATGTTACACTTCCATACAAGGCTACACTCCATACAAATACTTTCAGAAACGACATCCTAACACCTAAATCTATACTCGATGTTATCAAATTTCTGTTCTTCAGAAACTCTTTCCTTGCCATTGCCACTCTACATTTTATATCCTCTCTACTTCGACCATAATCAATTATTTTGCTCCTAAATAGCAAAACACATTTACTACTTTAAGTGTCTCATTTCCTAATCTAATTCCCTCAGTATCACCCGACTTAATTCGACTACATTCCATTATCCTCGTTTTGCTTTTGTTGAAGTTCATCTTATATCCTCCTTTCAAGACACTGCCCATTCCGTTCAACTGCTCTTCCAAGTCCTTTGCCGTCTCTGACAGAATTACACTGTCATCAGCGAACCTCAAAGTTTTTATTTCTTCTCCATGGATTTTAATACCTACTCCGAATTTTTCTTTTGTTTCCTTTACTGCTTGCTCAATATACAGATTGAATAACATCCTCTTCAATTTCCTAAATATTCTCCTCAAGTACATCGCCCTTGTATAGACCCTCTATATAGTCCTTCCACCTTTCTGCTTTCCCTTCTTTCCTTAGAACTGGGTTTCCATCTGAGCTCTTGATATTCATACAAGTGGCTCTCTTTTCTCCAAAGGTCTCTTTAATTTTCCACTAGGCGGTATCTTTCTTACCCCTAGTGAGATAAGCCTCTACATCTTTACATTTGTCCTCTAGCCATCCCTGCTTAGCCATTTTGCACTTCCTGTCAATCTCATTTTTAAGACGTTTGTATTCCTTTTTGCCTGCTTCATTTACTGCGTTTTCATATTTTCTCCTTTCATCAATTAAATTCAATATTTCTTCTGTTACCCAAGGATTTCTACTAGCCCTTGTCTTTTTACCTACTTGATCCTCTGCTGCCTTCACTACTTCATCCCTCAGAGCTACCCATTCTTCTTCTACTGTACTTCTTTCCCCCATTCCTGTCAATTGTTCCCTTATGCTCTCCCTCAAACTCTCTACAACCTCTGGTTCTTTTAGTTTATCCAGGTCCCATCTCCTTAATTTCCCACCTTTTTGCAGTTTCTTCAGTTTTAATCTACAGGTCATAACCAATAGATTTTGGTCAGAGTCCACATCTGCCCATGGAAATGTCTTACAATTTAAAACCTGGTTCCTAAATCTCTGTCTTACCATTATATAATCTATCTGATACCTTCTAGTACCTCCAGGATTCTTCCATGTTATACAACCTTCTTTGATGATTCTTGAACCATAGAACTACTTAAACCTAACTAACCTAAGGACGTCACACACATCCATGCCAGCGGCAGGGCTCGAACCTCCGTCTGTAGCAGCAGCGTGGTTCCGGACTGAAGCGCCCAGAACCGCTCGGCCACAGCGGCCGGCAAGACCTCTTTGGTTGTCATAACAGCACAGTGGCTCGTATACGATGTTCGACTGCTCGTTTTGATGCCCTTCGTGGCAAGCTGTCCCGGGCTTACATTTCAGCAAGATAATGTCAGCCCGCACACGGTGCGAGTTTCTCCTGCCTGTCTTCGTGTTTGACACCATATATGTCGCATCTACCGATTTTCGTTCCTTTGGGATAATTCCTTCGTGGTGTGTTGCCTTTTTTTTTTACCTTTAAGTGGATTTCTTATTGCAGAGGCATATCTTTTTCTGTTCTTGTCTGTAATAGTTCCCTGCGGCCGTTGTTGCCGAGCGGTTCTAGGCGCTTCAGTCTGGAACCGCGCTGCTGCTACGGTCGCAGGTTCGAATCCTACCTCGGGCATGGATGTGTGTGATGTCCTTAGGTTAGTTAGGTTTAAGTAGTTCTTAGTCTAGGGGACTGATGACCTCAGATGTAGAGTCCCATAGTGCTCAGAGCCATTTTTTTGCAATGGTTCCCTCTCGCTGTCGCCTTTATTTCCTTTATTTTGTTTCTCTTCTCACCAACAGCGCTGCAGTCATGCGTGCGAGCGAAAACAACAAGATGGGATAAGTGTTTAAATTTACAGGAGCAATATGCTAAAAAGTAGAATAATTTTTACTTCGGACGCTGATGTCACTACCCCGTTTTCACGTCTTATTTATTGACTCATCGTCGTAGTGGCGGCAATACTGAGACTAAATACACAATGGAAATGGATAATTAGTCTCAGGTTTTGTAAACAAAAGGATGCCCCTGGGTACAAAGAGGTCACAGGGCTGAATACCGTCCCCCAGACATGGCTAGCTGCTAAGTTGGGAAGTCAGCGCTGCGAGTGGCCGGCTGGGTGGCAGCAGATGAGGAACGAAGCAGGGAATGCATTCGGCAGTGACCTACGCGGTCTGATGCAGCAGTCACGATGGCGAAATAGTGTCGCGCCAAACTCCTCGCCGTCTGCGTATGCCGAAATGGGATTTGTAATGTGGCAGTACCCTGCCTGCTCCTTTACCAGGGTCTGAAACATTGCTGGCTCCTTGTACTCTTTTCCTCGGGTCATAAGTCAGGGCCAACCGCAGAAACAACCGCTGTCTCTTCTATTTACGCGCTCATCAACATCCGTCACACAGAAGTAACAATCATGTCTACGATGCTAGCCACCTAAAACGTTAAAAATTAAATCCGAGCCGCGCGGGATTCGCCGAGCGGTCTGGGGCGCTGCAGTCATGGACTGTACGGCTGGTCTCGGTGGAGGTTCGAGTCCTCCCTCGAGCATGGCTGTGTGTGCTTGTCCTTAGGATAATTTAGGTTAAGTAGTGTGTAAGCGTAGGGACTGATGACCTTAGCAGTTGAGTCCCAGAAGATTTCACACACATTTGAACATTTTTGAACATTAAATCCGAATAGTAAGTCTGTGCCCGAAAAGTTGTGACTCATTTTGACCCGTGCTCAGGGGATATACTGAGGTAGGCTGCTCTCTCATTTCTCCAGCGTAGAGCTTTAAACGCGTGCTTGCGGCATGTGGCTGACTATGATGAAGTGATGTCCAACGTAGAGTTGCGTCAGCAATGTTAAGCGTAGGTATACAAATTAGAGGGAGTGCATAGTGAAACCTTCTCCTCCTTTTCCAGAGGTTCTAAGGGAGCCGCCGTACGAGCGGATCAACTTTAACTGTGTCACATGCTCTCACACGGCGGAGAGATCTGAGACATGTCAATGGTGCACAGAATGGCGACCAGTAATTGTAACCAAATTTCCGTTCCTTTGTCGGTAAAATTCTTAATTTATTGCACCACCTGTTTCGAACCCTCTATCCAGAGGCTGAACACTACCACAGTAGCGTACTTAAGCGGATCAGCCACTGCAGACGGCTACCATAGAAATATTCTCTCAACGGCTTGAGAAGCGTTAGCTGCCGTTTGGCCACAGTTGGGCAACGTTAATCAAAACGTTTGCTCCGTATAATCATGAATCAATTGCTAAAAAAGTTCTCTTTGTACATTATACAGTGCGGCGTTTTATTGACATTTTATTTATTCTAGTACATTTTGGGACTTTGAAAGTAGTTTATATATTAGAAAGTGCGGACGATAAGAAGAAGAAAATTGTGGCAGTCTGTACACTATGTATTCATGTATTTCTTGAAAGAAAAACCACGCAATACTTGTAAAATAATAGACATAACACAGTGAGTAGTAACGAACATAGCACAACCAACATTTTTAGCCGGCCGCGGTGGTCTAGCGGTTCTAGGCGCTCCGTCAGGAACCGCGCGACTGCTGCGGTAGCAGGTTCGAATCCTGCCTCGGGCATGGATGTGTGTGATGTCCTTAGGTTAGTTAGGTTTAAGTAGTTCTAAGTTCTAGGGGACTTATGACCACAGATGTTGAGTCCCATAGTGCTCAGAGCCATTTGAACCACTTGAACCAACATTTTTTCGGTGGTCACTTATAGTGTCGGTACACAACTCTTTCGTGTCTTATTCCCATCTTTCAAGGAGCCTACTTTTTCCTAAGGTTATTTCTGAAATCAGGGAAGGTATTTTAAATGTCTTGCAACTCCAACGAAATGCGTATTTTGGTCACCAAATGTGTTTCGTTTCATTGAAATGAAATAATATCAGTGGTCTTAATGAAACGTATATACCATTTGGCTTGCTTTCTCCGTCTAAAAACAGTTCATATGGCTCTGACCACTATGGGACTTAACTTCTGAGATTATCAGTCCCCTAGAACTTAGAACTACTTAAACCTAACTAACCTAAGGACACCACACACATCCATGCCCGAGGCAGGATTCGAACCTGCGACCGTAGCGGTCGCGCGGTCCCAGGCACAGCGGCCGGCAAAAAAAATGGTCCAAATGGCTCTGAGCACTATGGGACTTAACATCTGTGGCCATCAGTCCCCTAGAACTTAGAACTACTTAAACCTAACCAACCTAAGGACATCACACACATCCATGCCCGAGGCAGGATTCGAACCTGCGATCGTAGCAGTCGCGCGGTTCCGGACTGCGCGCCTAGAACCGCTAGACCACACAGCGGCCGGCAAAAACAGTTCTTTACAAAAGATGTTGATGTTAGTATTTAAGATTTTTTTTCATACGTTTAGAAATACAGAAATCCTTACATTTGTTTGTCAACTTATGTCTTTACTTATCCTTGAGATTTCAAAATTTGTCAGGAAAAGTGTTAAAACTTATCTGGAAAGCAGGGAAATATCAGGGAATTTCACTTGGGGGAACTTGTGGCAACCCTGTAAACGTGTTATGTATATAACAGTTAATTCGTAATAGTAAACTTCATGTTGTTGGTACAGCGAAATGAACAAGTTAATCAAACCCATTACCGTTGCTTAAATAAAACTGGTTTTTTTGGGGGAAGTTTAGGTAGGTCATTGAGGATAAATAAAAAAGAGTTTAATCATTTAATCGTTTAGTTTTATAGTTATTTAGTTATCAATGTTAAATCACGGAAGGATTAAAATACAGGTGAATGAGATAGTTTCCGACATAAGGCGCATATTTCCCTTCATGCACATCAACATGTTAAACTTTTCATTTGAGAGCGAGGCTCGTTTAGGAGACAAAATGTTTTTGCCCACAGAAATTCCGATTCTGCGATTTGGTTTCCACAGTCAGTCCACTAACATAAAAGTACTTAAAGCGAACTCTGTCAACAAACAACAATAAACAGCCAACAACTAGTTGTTCTCGCTAGCATTCGATTGTTTACATGATCGCGTGCACCTCAGCGTAGCCATAACACCTTCACGACCCGAGCATGTCAGAACATGATTTCCGCGGGCGGCGAGACGTAATTCTTGTCATAAACAGTAAGTACCTAATAAACGATTAAGGGACTCAAAGAAAGTTCACGGAAGTTTTCGAGTCCGTTAAATTAAAAAAAAAATTAACTTACAAGTTAATCCGTTACTCGAAAAGTTAACTTTTTAAATTAACAATTAACGGATAAAGGTCCTCTCTCAATCTGTGCTTGTGAGACTGCATTGAGGTGATATTTGTAAAGGTAAAAGGACTGTAACAGGTGTAGATTTAAAGGTGATGTAGTATTTAACGTATATTTGTACGGGCTATAGCAGTTTTTAGAAAAGACGTTATCGGCCATGTAGGCCTAACATTTAATTCTACTGTTGAATCATTTCAGTCTAGACAGCAAGCATACTCTCCCTTATTTTCTCTTCATCCGTAATGAGTGTCGGAGGCAGTAGATCCATTCTACAAGTCTGTCGCAAATGATCTGTCTTTAAACATTCTCAATCAGTTCCGTAAAAATACAGTCTTCTTCCTTCTAAGGATTCCCACCCAAACTTGTGAAACATTTCCATAATACTGATGGAATGGACCGATAACAAATGTAGAATCAAGATTCTGTATTAATTCGATGTTTTCCTTTAATCAAGCCTGATAGAGTCCCAAACAGTCGAGGACTACTCAATAATGGGTCTCCTATAAACCGGCTTGTGTGCTCCAAAACACAGAAGTACTCAGAAGTGGGTCTCCTTGTAACTGGCCTGATGAGATCCCAAGTACTCAGGTACTCAAATATAAGGCCTCTCTTAATCTGGTTTCCGGGTTCCAAACACTGGAGCAGTACTCGAAACTAGGTATCCCTTAATCACTCCAGAAGTACTTAAACTGGTGTCCTTCAATTCAGCCTGTGGGCTCCTAGACACTCAAGTACTCAAAACTTAGCCTCCTTTCATCCGGCCTGTGTGCTCTCTAACAATGGAACGTTACTACTTTAATCACCGAAGCAGTATTCAAAACTAGGTCGCACAAGCGTTCTGTACAGAGTCTTCTTTACACGTAGGCTACAATTTCCCCCAGCTCTCGCAACAGACCGTAGTCAGCCATTAGCCTTCCGTGCAACGCACGTCGTTTCACAACGTTACGACCGGATATTTAATCGATGTGAATGAGCCGAGTACAACATCATTAATACGGTGTTCGGTCATCAAGGGTATGTTTCACCTAGCCTACCAGACAGGTCTACAACGAAACCGCAGAGGAGCACAGAATAAATAGGCGACGGAATAACCACAGGAAGAAGGAGCAGCTCTTCCTCAAAGGTGGCAAGAGGCCTGCAAGTTTTATGGAGTACTCCAGCAGCCATTTATCCCCCTGACGGCAGGATTAGGGGCTGCCGGTATCGGCAAGGGGTGGGCCTTGGGGCCAGGGTATCAGACGCAGGTATCGGCGGGTCTGCCGAGGGGGAGGGGCTGGTCGGCTATCGGGGCACTCTGCTGGGGCCGGACGTGCTCCTGCGCTCTAATTAATTGGCGCGGCCTGACAAATAGGCCAGCCGAGCTATTTCTGCCGGCGGCGGAGCCTCCAACTGGTACAGGGCCCCAGCCGGAGTAAACAGACCGCGGCCCTGCGTGTATACAGCCGGTCCCGAACGGCCCTGCGGCACAGCTCGTCTATCACCGTCAATAGCGCGTCCTGCTCACGACGAGAACATGGCGATCACCAGATTTTCCAGAAATCTCATCGCTTACTGCATACTGTACAGTTTTTATAACTGATGAACACGTGTAGCCTTATAATAGCGACATCTAACGAGCTTGCGGCACAAACACACTGAAGCACCAGGGAAACTGGTATAGGCATGCGTATTCAAATACAGAGATATGTAAACGGGCAGAATACGGCACTGCGGTCGGCAGCGCCTATATAAGGCAGCAAGTGTCTGGCGCAGTTGTTACATCGGTTGCTGGTGGTACAATGGTAGGTTGTCAAGATTTAAGCGAGTTTGATCGTGGTGCTACAGTCGGCGCACGGGCGATGGAGCACAGCATCTCCGAGGTAGCGAAGAAGCGGGGATTCTCCGGTACGGCCATTTCACGAGTGAATCCCGTAAAACATCAAATCTCCGACATCGCTGAGGTCGGAAAAAGATCTTACAAGAACGGCACCAACGACGACTGAAGAGAATCGTTCAACGTGACAGAAATGCAACCCTTCCGCAAACTGCTGCAGATTTCAATGCTGGGTCATCAACAAGTGTCAGTGTGGGAACCATTCAACGAAACATCATCGACATGGGCTTTCGGAGCCGAACGCCCACTTGTGTACCTTTGATGGCAGCACGACACGAAGCTTGACCCCTCGCCTGTGCCCGTGAACACTGACCTTGGACTGTTGATGACTGGAAACAGGTTGCCTTGTCGGACAAGTCTCGTTTAAAATTGTACCGAGCAGATAGACTTGTACGGGTATGAAGACAATCTCATGGAACCTGCATGTCAGCAGGGGACTGTTACAGCCGGTGGAGGCTCTGTAATGGTGTGGGGCGTGTGCAGTTGGAGTGATATGGAACCCCTGATACGTCTAGATAAGATTCTGACACGTGACACGTACGTACGCATGCTGTATGATTACCTGCATCAATTCATGCTCATTGTGCATTCCGACGGACTTGGGTAATTCCAGCAGGACAATGCGACACCCCACACATCCAGAAATGCTACAGAGTCGCTCCAGGAATTCTTCAGAGCTTAAACATTCCGTTGGCCACCAAAGTCCCTAGACCTGAACATTATAGAGCATATCTGGGATGCCTTGCAACGTGCTGTTCAGAAGAGATCGCCACCTCCTCGTACTCTTACGGATTTATGGACAGCCCTGCAGGAGTCATGGTGTCAGTTCCCTCCATCATTACTTCAGAAATTAGTCGTGTTGCGGCACTTGTGCTTGTTCGCGGGGGCCCTACACGATATTAGGCAGGTGTAGCAGTTCCTTTGGCTCTTCAGTGTATATTGTGGCTACTGGAATGCAGTTTGATAAGACTAGTAGTGACAAGAGGCAGTAGGATTCTGTGAGAACTGTGGCCTAGTTTAGAACAAATTTTAAATATGTGCGACGATGCCATGCTGAGTTTCTGTACATTTCGTGACGATGGCACTATGTCTTTTTTATTTTAGAACAAGTTATAAAACAGGTAACTCTCGTCATATTTTAAGCGCATGTTTTCATATGCACGAAAGTAACAATTTTTCGTTTGATATATTTTATTGTTCTAAGACGTTATCTGCCTACTAGTTGAATTCCATTTCCCATGATTTGCTGCAGATCTGGTCATTGCTGATAGAAACCGGTAGTCCAGGGAGAAAAAGTTTTGTGATCATTGGCGGAAATAAAAGAAGTTCATTCCCAGAAACTTCGCTCAGTGGAAGAAGAGTCAAAATAAACAAAACCGATAGATACTCGACCGTTTGTGAGAAAACTGCGGTCAACGTTTTCGTGGCAATTCATAGGTCTTTTAGCCAATGATAATCTCACCTGAAACAGGTGGCCCAGTGGCTGTCGCTGCTGTCTCTGTTTTGCGTCCCGGGTTCGAGAAACGCTTATTGTTTTTCTTTTTTTATTTCATCATACTTTTTTTCACATATCTAACTGAATCCGCGGAAATAACTACACGAATGTTTCTTCTCAAGATAGGGGATACATGGGAGTTATACTAACCATAAAATTACAACTGGGATTCACAATACGTGTCATACACTTAATACACACTGAGGTGACCAAAGTCATGGGATGACGATATGCACGTATACCGATAGCGGTAGTAGCGCGGACACAAGGTATAAAAGGGCAGTGCATTGGCGCAGTGGTCATTTATACTCAAGTGATTCATGTGAAAAGATTTTCGACGTAATTGTGACCGCACGATGACAATTAACAGACTCTGAACGGGGCAAGAGTGTGCCGAGAATACCAAATTTCAGGCATTACCTCTCACCACGACAACGCAGTCGCCGACGGTCTTCATTCAAGGACTGAGGGCAACGGCGTCTGCGTAGAGTTGTCAGTGATAACGGACAAGCGACACTGCCTGAAATAACCGCAGCAATCAATATGGGACGTACGACGAACGTATCCGTTTGGACAGTGCGGCAAAATCTGATGTTAATGGGCTGTAGCAGTAGACGACCGACACGCGTCCTTGCTAACAACACGACATCGCCTGCAACGTGTCTCCTCGGCTCGTGACAGTATCGTCTGGACCCTAGACGACTGGAAAACCGTGGCCTGGTTAGCTGAGTCCCGATTTCAGTAGGTAAGAGATGACGGTAGGGTCTGAGTGTGGCGGAGACCCCATGAAGCCATGTATCTAGGTTGTCAACAAGGCACTATGCAAGCTGGTGGTGGCTCCCTAATAGTAGGGACTGTGTTTACATGGAATAGACTCGGTTCTCTGATCCAACTGAGCCGATCATTGACTGCAAGTGGCTATTTTCGGGTACTTGGAGACCATTTTAAGCCAAGAACGAAGGAGCTTTTATGGGTGATAATATGCCATGTCACTGCGCCACAATTTCTCACGGTTGCTTTGAAGAACATTCTGGACAACTTGGCGAATGATTTGGCCAACCAGATCGCCCGATATGAACCCCATCGTACATCTATGGGACATAATCGCGAGGTCATTTCGTACACAAAATCCACACATTCTTAATATTTTGGTTATTTCTCTAATCAGCCCTTTCCAACTTTGGCTTACTCTCACTTTCCTTGGGCTAAATGTCCGAAGTAACTTTACACTTTATGCAGACGATGGAATTATCTGTTATGAAGTACTGTCTGAAAAAAAGCCGCACAAACACTCAGATCTTGATGAGATTTCAAAGTGGTGCAGAAATTGGAAACTTGCTTTATTGTTCACAAATATAAAATTTTGAACCTCAGAGAACGGAAAAGAAATGTAATATCCTGTAACTGTGATGTCAATGAGTTTACAATTGGAATCGATCGGCTCTTCCAAAATCCTGAGTGTAATAATTTGTGCGGATATGAAATGGACGCTCAGTCGTAGGTAAAGTAGGTGGTAGATTTCGGTTCGGTGTTAGGATAGACTACTGGGGAAACGCAGTCAGTCTACAAACGAAATTGCTTACAAACCACTGGTGCGAACCGTCCTAGAATGCTACTCAAGCGCGCGATACTCGTACCAGATTGGACTGTCACGGAATATTCACCGTATAAAGAAGGGCAGCACAAATGGTTACAGATATCTCTGACCTATCGGAGAGCGTCACCGAGACGCAGACAAACACGAACTGACAGACGCCTGAGGATAGGGGCCAACTATTCCGCAAAATCTACTTGCAAAATGTAAAAAACACTATTAAATGAGGAATCTAGGAATATACTACAACCTGCATCGTATCGCTTCGGTAGATCAGAAAAAAAATTACAACACGCACACAGGCATTTCTTCCACGTTTCATAAACGAGCGAGACGGGCAGAAACCTTACTGGGTAATAAAATGCGAAATACGCTGCACCATGGACTTCACAGTGATTTCCAAACTCCATATGTAGACGCAGATGTAGATGTAGAAGTAAGCGGTTCTTTTAATGCCTACAATGTTTTACTGTTGTAGGGTGAAACAGACTGTTGAACCCTCAAAAAACTTCTGCAAAACGATAGTTCTCGACGTGGCTGAAATTCTTCAGATGTATGTTCCGTACATATTTTGTCTTATTATTTAGTTGGGTCTGCTACCTCTTCAAAAATCAAAAGAAAACATTATTCTCGCTGTTTATATCACTACAAGCGAGAGCGATGAAGTGTGTAAATGCTGTTTACTGAGAAGAGAACTTACACGTACAGAAATTGTGAGAGAGCGTTCAGTAGGAAACATTACCAAGCTTGTCCGATGTGCTGGAAAGACTTAATTCCCAGAAGTTTAAAAGGACAAAAAGAAACGATGTCGGATAGGATGGACGGAAAAAACAGAAAAGTCGGGCATGATGCCAGATCGCGTCACAGTTGTGGGAAGCCGAAAGAAGTGCGTCTTTCACGGCGACCCTTCTAAGTGGTCAACAGGACGCTGTGTCCGGTGTGTTTGTCAGTGTCAGTGCGGGGCAAAAGCAGGCGGAGGCCGTTCCTCACCCGAACAAGGACCACTAATGTCAGAAACGCTTTCAGAACACTAAGCAACAATAATATTTCAATGGCCACAACTGTCATAAATCGTCCATAATGTGTAGCTGGTATGTTACTGGGCACAGAGTGGAGGTTGTTCATTTCTGTCAGCACGTTAGTGTCATTAACACGAAAGACACACACACACACACACACACACACACACACACACACACACAAACAAACAAACGAACTCTATGTATGCATCCTCGCGCAGCTATGAAAGAAATGCTGAGAAATCTGTGACACTTCTAGAGTTGAAAGAAGTTGTACATGATTGCATGATTGCGACATTACGTTATGAACGCAGTCGCCATTGTAAGTAGTTATGGGAAACGTACGAGGCCGTATAAATAAAGAGAGAAACTGTTTTGTCCTCAAATTACTTCTTTTTGAAGTATCAACTTTCGAAATGTAAGCACTTAGGCCAACATTTCTGCCAACATCGCAAGTCGTGGAGGAGCTAGATTTTTGAAACTGCCTTCAGAAACTCCTCCACCTTAAACGTCTGTCAGAGTAAAACTGTCTACGAACAGAGAATAATCATATGTGGGGTCTGAAAACATGTATTTTCGTAGGAATCGACGAATGAAACTGTTACGATTGCCGTTTGTATACCCATAAGGTAGACGATGTTCTATGAAACCGCCACGAGCGTAACACCAAAGGCATCTGGCTGGGGAGCAGAGAACCTGTCTCTATGCTGTTAATTTTTGGAACACAACCTACGACCAGATTAGAGACGAACTGATGACACTTTCTGCAGGACCTGACCACACATTTTTCAGGACAATGCTTAAGCACGTATAGTGCAAGCTGTTACTGAATTGTTTGACTGATGACTAAGTGCTATACCACCTGCTGCACTCCCCTGACTTAGGCCCTCGTAAGTTCCACTCGATTTCTAAACACTTCACGGCATTCGCTTCAGAATTGCTGCGAATTCGTCGGGCAATAGACAGCGCCGCTCGAACTGTCAACACAACTGGTGCTGCTAAGAGTATCCTACGACTCCCACATCGCTGGCAAACACAATGCTTGTGACTACTTTGAAGGTCAGTAAAACTTTGAAACATGTATCTGTTTTGTACGAGCTATAAATAAATAGTTGTCACTATTACAGTTCCAACCCTCGTAGAAGCAGCACAGTGAAATGGGTCGACGTGGAGATGGTGACATAGTGGCAGAAAGGACAAACCGTCTGTTAAAGACGCCCGATTTGTTGGTGTATCAGCACGGACTGTGCAACGCGTCAACAAGAAATGGTGACGCATACGCAGCCTTGTCACTGTTACAGTAGTCGTAAAGAGCATCTAAGCGACAGGCACGCGAGACGGGAGTACGCCTAGTCACTGACAATCGATTTCAAACCCGAAAGGGATAAATGCACTCAGTAAACGTAGGGCCATGTAAATCAGTTTCCGAGCGCACACGGCGAAGAAGTCTGCATGGAATAGAGATTTGCTGTTGCGTACCTCGCAAGACGTCATTATTCACATTGTCACGAAAAGCTGCACGTATTCATTGGATCAAACAACAAACGAAATTTGCAGTACCCCGCATGTGTGAACTTAGAAATCGTTACTCTGGTCAGAGACATCTTGACTCCCATGCCCCTTAAGAGCCAGTGTTGATACACTTAACACAATGGGATTACACTGTCTGAAATTTGGTCCTAACACGAGATACTAAAGTGGGGAATTGCTATAAAATCAACTAATAACTATATTTTAAAAACAACTTATAATGAAAATGAGATTATCATTAACTATTTTACGCGAGAATCATAGCAAAATAACCTGTCGGCTATTACAAAAGTTCGATTTCGTTCACAAGAAAACCAACAGATCGACATTACAAATCTGACATGACAGCCTGTTAATGAGCACAAGTATGACGTCCACGGAAGGATAACGGATTCAAACTGCACGTTCCCTCACTGATGTGAATAAACATCACGAATCTGAATTTTGCTATGAAGTGGATAGTTGTCCGAGCTAAAATAAAAAGAACCTATCTTTGTAACAGGAATATAACGGCACTAGGGGGTCGGTGTACCCTTACAAAATGGTAAACTCCCATTTATCAAGCCGCTACTGCACAATATGCTCACCACTCTCTTGTCGTCTCTATAGACGCGAAGGTGTGAGACAGGACGAGATCTGCACCAGCCCAGAATCTGCAGATCGCACAGAACACCAGAATGATCGTCCCCTCAGAGATAGAGCACGTGAACTCCCCTCTAAGACGACCGATCCCAGAATGTGCGCGATCATGCGACCCTGCATCCGACCCTCCGTTTGCGCCAGATCGGCAACAAATACCAATCAGGGGAAATGTTATCTGCTTCTGCCCGATGGCGTGAAACTGCAAATAATTTCCCACCAGGAATATATCAAGTAGAGGACCAGTTAGGGCACACTCTCCTCTCAGAATTTCTTGCGGAAATTCCCCTCTAACATCAAGAGGCGATAGGCAACTAAGATGTGCTCATGAGAGTGTGCGTGTGTGTGTGTGTGTGTGTGTGTGTGTGAGAGAGAGAGAGAGAGAGAGAGAGAGAGAGAGAGAGAGTCCTCTTTTATTTGCATAATATCGAATATTACGCAACATACTTGTATTAGCGTAACAAGATATTCTCAAAAACTTTTAAAAATGAGAGGGTGAAAAAAGTAAAAAAAAAGAAAGAAAAAAGAATTGAGAGACATGAGGACGCGAATCTACGCTCCTTAACTAACGCATATGAACTGGCGGAAGCTTACCTTCTGTACTGTAACGTACATCTCATGAAGGGTTTAACCGCCAATATGTCATTGTATGAAGTTTAACTATAACAAATCGTACCAAGAATGACGTGTTTTTATGAATCTTCAGTATACCACTGCCTTGGCATGGCATAGTATCATTAAACGCAAGTTACGATCCGAATCCAATATGGTTTTGCCCAACTACCCAGCATCGAATGTTAACGAAAGCCGATACCAGTTCCAGCGGTCTTCGATAACAGCGAGTGACGTCAAAATGATGTCACATTTGCACGAAGTCTTGTGAACTGTAGGTCACCGTCTGCGGAAGAGCGGCAGCAGGGGAGGGAGGAAGGCCGCCTCTGGCCGCACAGTGCCAAGGGCGGCTCGGCGCGCCGTGCGGGCGGACAACACAATGGACGCCACCGCCACGGCCGGCTGCTCGCGAGTCGCGGCCGCGTGACCCGTTGCTCAGCTCCGCGACACTGTGCGGGGCCGCGCATTCCGGGAGGCCAGGCGCCGGCAGTGGGATTTCAGTACATCTTATTATTCTCCGATCATTTTGGCTAGAAAAATCTATCTTTTAACATAACTTCCGTTCAATACGACTGTCTTACGCTACGTTACTGGGAGGAGCTGTACGACAGCATGGTACCACTCTACTGGTCGACGTTTTGCTGCATCAGTAACCTCCACACCATCCAAATCCTACTTTCCACAGAGTGCATCCTTCATTGAGCCAAACAGATGTAGCGGCACCGCCGTTTAGGCTAGGGAAAGTTAGTTTTGTGCGATATTCAGAGCACGAGTTACAGCCAAGTGCGGGCCGGATGCAGTAACATATGCATACCAGCAGTTGCGATGGCAAATAGAGGCCACAGGGGCATAGAACTGCCGGAGAGGGCGCACACAGCAGTCTCCATGGCGCAAGTCACATGCAGAAGAGGGCCGCTGGCCAGCCTAAGTGTTATGCGAACGTGACGCGAAGTAGTGTGTTAGCGAAACAGAGGCGCACAACCGAGTACAAATAGGTGTTGTTTTCTAATGAGAGTCATTCAAGTGTGGCAGCTCTCCTGGATGGCGGGGCATGTCACACCACCGGGCTACACACAGCAACAGATGGGGTGACAGCGTCACAGTCCAGGGCGGGTCGCTGGTCGGACCCTCTGAGGCCGACGCGGGGTCCGCAGCCAGCCAAGGCGGGCCACTCTTTGGCTCGCTATCGCGGGCAGGCGTCTCGGCTCCCGACACACGCTGCAGACTTTCGAGGCGAGGGCCGCAGATTCAGACCCCGGATCGCGGGCGGTCGTTGCCGCCGCGTTCTTAGCTACTCCAGTGAGGAAGAGGCATTGCGGGGCTGGCCTATGGCTCCTGGTGGAGCAGTGCGGGGACAACGAGGGAGGTGGCCGCTGAGTCCTGACGTAATCGGAACTCTGCAGCTGGCGTACAAGGCCAGCACGACACAGCAGCGTGTTGCACGGGGTCGCTGGAGCGGTGGCCTCAGCATTGTGGGACTCTGTGATGTGGGCCGAGGTGAACGGGCCACTGTAGTGGAAGCAAATAAATCATTTGAAAAGCTCGGACGAGTTTTAATACAGCAGCTTCTGGCATCCACCCACTACATTTGGTGTCTTCCTGCTACATTCGGTGGCAGAAGTCGCCACAACACAGAAGTCGGAAGGTGCCAGATCTGAGTTGTAGGGTGGATGATGAAGAACACTCCACTGAAGTTTTTGAGCTTCTCTTGGGAGCGCAGACTTGTGTGAGACATTACACTATCACGGAGAAGAGGTTCGTTTGCATTTTTGTGGCGACGAGAGCGCTGAAGTCGTTTCTTCAGTTTCTTGAGGGTATCACAATGCACTTGCAAGTTGATCGTTGCACTATAAAGAAGAATATCAACGTCACAACCCCTTCGGAGTCCCAGAAGACAGTCGCCAAGACTTAACGGGCTGACGGTGCGGTATTGAACGTTTTTTTTTCGGAGGAGAGGTAGCGTAGCACCTCACCATGGATTGCTGTTTTGTTTCCGGCTCGAACTGATGAACACTTGCTTCATACCCAGCCTCGTAATGCGCAATGAATTCCGCACAGATTGTCGTCGTTGCTCTTTATGGTCTTCTGTTAGACGGAGGCGGCACAGACCTATGAGTACCACCCTTTATGGGCGAGTGTGTCAGCACTACCAGCAGAGACGTCCAGTTGTGCAGAGAGGTGTTTGATTGTCAATCGCCGATCACCTCGAATGAGAGTGTCCGCACGTTCCAACAACAGTCACAGCTGTGTGCGGGCGGCCGGCACGTGGGAGGTCGGACAGGTTTGAGCGACCTTCTTGCGATGATCATTAACGACAGACGCCTCGCCCAACGACTCGCCGTGCTTTTGTTCACTGCCAGGTCTCCGTAGACATTCTGCAAGCGCCTATGACCAACTGCGATGGACTGGTTTTCCGCCAAAAGAAACTCAATGACAGCTATGCGCTTGGAATCCACCTGCGTTTCAGATGCCATTTTGAAGACGATATATGACGCCGCCACTAATCGGAACCCTATGAAGCGGAAATATTCAACGATGTCACACAAAAAATTCCGTTTTTTCAACCGAAATTTGATGAAAAAAGGTGTGTTGGATTGCTTATTAAAAGCGTTTCGTATCAGGGTAACTAAAGGAGAAACGAACCGGAGGCTGTACAGTGAAAACCGGCGAAGGGATCTTAATGCCACTGACTACAGAAGAAGATGTAGTTCCTGTAAGAGCGCTGAGGTTCCAAACTGGCCGCTAGAAGGGACATGGGCGCACACCTACGCGACAAAAAAGCGAGGACGTGCACTATCGACCGTCCACTGCTCTCAGTAGTGCTGAAAACAGAGAAGGCGGCCGTTGTGGACGAGCGGTTCTAGGCGCTTCAGTCCGGAACCGCGCTGCTGCTACGGTCACAGGTTCGAATCCTGCCTCGGGCATGAATGTGTGTAATGTCCTTAGGTTAGTTAGGTTTAAGTAGTTCTAAGTCTAGGGGACTGATGACCTCAGATGTTAAGTCCCATAGTGCTCAGAGCCATTTGAACCATTTTTGAAAACAGAGCGGCCGAGGCTTCGAAAGAAGAACAACAGCCGAAAGTATGCGGGGACCGGAAATTCATCGAAGTGTGGCGTAAGCGTACGGAGAGCACTGCACGTCCGTTGCAAGGGTGAGGGCGTTGCGCGAGTGACTCTAAGAAGGTGTGATGGCACTGGTCGATGACGCACGATCTGGAACGCCTCAGCCCACGATAGACAGTATTGTCTAGCAGGTGCATGCCCTCGTTACTGAAGACAGGTGAGTAACGGTGGCAGCCATTTCCCCTAAGTTCAGACTGAGCACCGGAGTCGGAACGGGCATGCAGCACTTTTCGTACACTTGTGCCATTCTCCGACCAATTCCCCTCCTCTGTGCTCTAGTGAGTGCAGCTGACGGTCCATCCGTGCACGTGCTCGCTCTGTCATCACGTCAGTGTTCGTCCATGTCCTGCTAGCGGCGAGTGAGAGCCACAGCCCTTTTATGGGGACCGTACCGTCTTCCAAATGCAATGGCATTACGATTTTCATTTTACAGCTACCAGCTCGTTTGTTTTTGAGTGATCCTAATAATATACTGCCACTACCGCTTAGCAGCAGTATACCACAGTTGGCTAGGATTTAACAGTAATAACAATAAAAGATATAAATATGTGTTAATGGAAAAATAGCTTATTTGTGCACTCACTATTATCTACCTGAATTTCACTTAGCACAACGATTGTGAACACAGGTTTTCAGACTATGTCTACGCAAGCGTGAAACGTTTTTTTTCCTTCAGTCGTTCCCACCTACGGTCAGGAAGTAAGTGCCTCAGTTACCCTTTTTTTTTGGGGTGGGGGGGGGGGGGGGACGGTCTTTCCCTTCCCGTGTAGCCTTACTCAACTTCCCGTGGTCTGCCGGTTCTGCCTACGGAATCTAGAACCGTGTCGGATTTGTTCTTGGCACCAGGTATGGCGAGCCAGTGAGTGGGCGCCTGGTGAAAATTCTCTGCAGTCCGTAAGTCCAGAAGCGCTTCCATGTCGGCCAGCCCTCAAACGAGAAACTGAAAGTGACCTGTGCTATGCACAACTTGTAATTTTCTACAGTGCCTTGTTATCTGTAAACTGTTCTCACACTAATCTATAATCTGAAAGCTATATAGTCACTTTGAAACTGATATACATAAAAATATAGAAGCTTTTAGTTTCGGGTTGGGGCCGTGTGTTATGACCCTTATGATCCCTCTTCCCGTTACCCGAAGGATCCACTCCTGGCAGTAGGATCTGCCGTTACAGATGCCATTATGAAGACTACGTATGGCGCAGCCACTTATCGAAACCTCATGAAACTATAGGGGTCTGAAGCGGGAATATTCCACGATGTACCACAAAAAATTCCGCGTTTTTTCAACTGAAATTGGCCTCACCCAGACAACTCCCCCCCCCCCACCACCCCCTCTAATCCGACAGAGCTTTTGTTTTACAGTCTTAAATTCTTACAGATGTCCGAAGATTGATGAGAAACTGCAACCCTCTATTCGTGTAGAGCTGCAGATAAGAGAGGCATCGACCCTGTCGATGCGTAGAATGGCATGAAGTCGCACAAGAACTGCCGGGATACCAAAGTACGTTGTTGTACAAAGGAGGATCTTGAACAATAGAAACAAACTACAGGAGAGTAATCTCACCGAGGTGAGGAGTAAAGGAAGAGTCATACGACGCTGCTGGCTGGGAGACCCTAAGGGTTTGTTCAGCCACCTAATTTCTATTTCTCCGCGTATTGTAGACTCTTTTCCAAGCAGTATATGACAGTCGTTTCTTAAATGTGTCTCTTAAGCATAGCTGACTCTAATGGGTGGGTATATGTTCTGGTGTCATGCTGGTGTTGTACAGTTGAAAGAAGATTACGTTTAATGAAGTAAAAGATCCACGCAGTGGACACCAAATGAAAAAGCTACTCCTTATGTTTCTGATCTAGACTGCCATAAAAATGCGAAGGAACTGTTAATCAGAACTCAGGGAGAAGTTGTAGTCTAATTCACAATTGATTTATTGATCTTAAACAAGACAATACAACAAAATTATTACAGAATCATCATACAAAAAAAATTTATTTAACAAAAGCCTTACTAAAATGGGATCTATGGTAGACAAAGTGATCTGCTGGGGTTCGACACACGACACTAACCAGAACACTACTCGCTTTATCTCACTTCATAGACATGAATCCGGGTTATGGCATCAAACTACGCCACCACCAAGCATCTATATTCTACCATAAAAAAAAAAACGAAAAGTATGGTTCGAAAGAACAGGGTGCTGAGAAATAGATATTATAGCCCTATGTCGCAGCAGCGAATACTTTACCATCCTACTGGTCAAGGCGGCACACTACGATGCGTTCGGCGACTGAAGTCATGGACGGCGGCAATCTGTTATTAAATTCGCGTCCCCGAAACATGCAAGTACGCGGTCTCGCGTTCGGTTAATTCAGAATGCAGGTACTTCCCTAAGAGCCTCTGAAACCCCGACGGATTCCAGTGTGCAAGTGGACCCATTTGCTGGTCTTGCAAACCAATTTGGTTCCGTGCCACGACTTTGCATGTCGGAATACGTCAAATGTTTGGACGGCCGACTCAAGACAAATAAGTACACCCACGCATCACTCATTGTGACCGTGATGATATAAGCAATACCTCTGACGGTTCAGAAGGTGACTGGCACAAGCTCTAAGTCGCGCCCTGGTAAAGGACACAAGTCTCGCCGTTTAGGTAGAGACCTGCAGTTCTTTACTAGCGAAGCGCCAGTAGAAGAGACTTGTACAAGAGTGACGATCTCCCTTTCTCTGTGTTGCCCCCTCAGCACGGTTCCAAAAGCATATTTCTCTTTTTAGACTTCCCCCAATTTTGCACAAGCCAATCATGTGCTGGAGCCTGGCATTCTAAGCTCGGTGAATGGTCTTTGCACTGCAAACCAATTTGACCAATCAGAGACTTAAAGTTAATTGGCAGAAAACGGAAAAAAATCAGCTTTGCGGCTTCTTTCCCACATGTTTGCCATGTCTTTAGCTAACACAACAAAGGGTGGAAGCACAGCCCTCCATAAACAGCTTGTTATCTCCCCTGTGCGTTCATTTCAAAGTTTGCAGTGAACGGTCATAAATCGCATTGACAAAACATGTTTTGAAACAGAGTCTGCACGTCTTGGCGCCAGTTTTCCTGTCCCACGGACATTTGCAGAACGTTTCCATTTCTTTTGGCGACTTGGATGTCTGCCCCTGTCCGTGGCGCCAAACTTAATGTGTTTCTGCACGGACCATCTGGAAATGTATCAACCGTTCTCCAGAAAAAACGCGCTTTGTCGCCCCACCAACGCTGTGCTTTTACTGCAGTCGTTTAAGTCGGCACCCTGTTCCTTTGAATGCAGGTAAAGCTTACCATATTTCTTTCCCTAGAGCACGCAAACAAGACAATAAACTGCTGCCCACCATTTCATCACAATGTATGAAATCAAATCGCTATAGATCGTATTCCCTACACCGAATCAGAAGTGAGAGTGCCCTGCAATCTCTCACAGTAACGAGAGAAGGTGGATGGTGAACATTAGCACTGGCACTAGATCTACTCCTCGAGTACAAAACTCAGGGGACCGCAGGGCTTAATGTTCCTATCCAAATGATGGACTGCAGTCCATGAGACGCTGTGGAGAGAACTGGAATTTAATCCAGAACCTAGGCGAAAAGTCTGATGCTGAGCAACTTCATATCACCTCCTCTTCTTCCCTTGCCAGCGAAATACTTGTGCTGAATATTTCTTTCATCACCAGGGCCAGGGTTCGAACCAGCCACCTCCGAGGCGGTAGGTGGGAGGTGAATGAAGGTGTTATAAATATACTCCCACAAATGCACAGTTTGCAAGGTAGAGGCCATTCTATTCACAGCATGCACCAATGTATTTAGTGCTTTCCAGCAGACGACACTCACCTTTCTAATTCATAAGAAACAATAATGGTCTAGTAGCCACAATGGATCTTGTGGAGATACACACACGCACCACACCATGGGATGCATAAACCATGAGATGCATCAGCCTGCATCAGAATGACACGAGAGGTAGCCAGAATGTGATACCGTAAAGTCTGCTCATACACGCAGTTCACAGATAGTTATAAGACAAAGGTCCAGAGAATGGACACAAATGCAAATAGATCGTCTAGTCCGATACACCCACAGCTGATGACGTCGAAGAAACTCTGCACCGTGTCGTGGGATTGGATCGGAGCGTCATCAAGTAGCACCCACATGACCCATCCTGCAGGCGATGGCACTTCTTCAAGAATGGAAGGAAATACACTGAAGCGCCAAGGAAACTGGTTTAGGCATGTGTATTCAAATACAGTTAGGTACGAGTAAACAGGCAGAATACGGCGCTATGGTCGGCAACGCCTATGTAAGACAACAAGTGTCTGGCGCAATTGTTAGATCAGTTACTGTTGCTACAATGGCAGGTTATTAAGATTTAAGTGAGTTTGAACGTTGTGCTATAGTCGGTGCTCGAGAGATGGGACACAGCATCTCCTAGGTAGCGATGAAGTGGGGATTTTCCCGTACGACCATTTCACGTTGAATATCAGGAATCCGGTAAAACATCAAATTTCCGACATCGCTGCGGCCGGAAAAAGTTACTCCAAGAACGGGACCAACGACGACTGAGGTCCCTTCCCACGTCAGAATTGCTACAGAATGTCGCCTGGAACACTCTTCTGAGTTTAAAAACTTCCGAGACATGAACAATATTGAGCATATCTGGGGTGCCTTGCAACGTCTTGTTCAGAAGAGATCTCCACTACCTCGTACTCTTGAGCATTTATGAACAGCCCTGCAGGATCCATGTTGTCAATTCCCTCCAGCACCACTTCAGACATTAGTCGAGTCCGTGTCATGTCGTGTTGCAGCACTCCTGCATGCTCACGGGAGCCCTACACGATATTAGGCACGTGTACCAGTTTCTTTGGCCCTTCGGTGTATGTTCGGCAGTAAGTGCAGATTCTCTTCACCTGTGGTCGCTCTCATTGGGCAAGTGCCAGTAATCACTGCCCATATATTGACGACGGACTGGTACCAATAAGCTTTTATGCCTCTGGGATTCTGCTCGAGGCATATAATCGTGCAAGGAGCCTCTTCTGTGTTCAGGAGGCATGACAGGATTGCTAAAAGTGTCGTGGCATCTGAAAACAAACCAACCACAAAACTGCTCCCCGACCGTCCGTCGGTACACGTTGTAGGCGATGCAGGTAGTTTACAGTTTCCATAGACGATGTTACATACTGTCGTTTTGGAGGGTCACTATTTAGTGCTGATTGCGTATCATCCTCCACATTGTTAATCTGACACTCCTCCACAGCTGCAGTACGTATATAGCACACCTGTTGGCCAAGGCCATCCATTCCTGCAAACGTGCCTGTCTCACTGGAACGCCCGTACAGTTCATGATGAGGCAGCCGTCGGCGGGATTAATTATGTGGTAGATCCGTGAAGCCGCTCGCCCACTGCCATTTTCCCGTTCGTTTGAAAAGATCATTTCTGCCTACCTCTGTTCGAATGTTGGGTCATCATCTGCTACAAGCATCTACTTTAGGGTAGTCGGCAAACCCACAGGAAGTGACGGCCAATAATGCTGTTAAGACAGTGCGACGAGGGCTCTGACGTAATGGGGACCACTCAACAAATTAAGGAAATTCACGCATCGGTACTCAGACAACTTAAGGAAGTAATTTTTCGGCAATCTCCGCAATGTTTTGGGCTTGTGTGTCTGTTTATGAAAGATCAAACCATTACTCCGGTGAGGAAACTGGAATGTCAGGGTATAATAATTCTGAAATCAGTTAAGTTTCGCTGCTGTTAAAAAGAAACTGTCTATGAGCTTCAGTAAAATTATTTAATTTGAAGTGTAATTATAACATCATTCCCTCTCTAAGTTCGACCCGTCTTTATCATTTTGTGATCCGAAACATAATACGCTTTTTTTTCGTACAGCCATCCTCAAACTTGTAGTGGAATAGCAGCTAATAAATATATGTGATCCAACAACATCAGCTGTGTGTTTGCATTTGATATTTATTTAATTGCGACCGGTTTCGGAGGTCCTGATGACGATGGAGTGGACCACCGAAACCGATCGCAAGTAAATAAATATCAAAGCTGACGCTCAGCTGGTGTTGTTATTCATTAGTTCACATAATATGCTTTTGTTGTCCTTCTCCTACTGGATCACCATCGACCATCATAATTTTTAACCAAACGAAACACGGAGGATATTCGGCAGGCCATTTCCTCTAAGCTATAATACAATACAGGAAATTTACTAGCAGTAACTGAAAACTACACCTTTGTATTACTTTTGTACTTAATCACCATTCAGACTTAAGTACTTAGCGTATATCTTAATAAGGTAACAAATCCATTCTGCATAAAATTCTGCCGACTGAGACACCAGCGAACTCTTGAGAGAGCCTTGGAAGTTCTTCGTCGGAATCAAAAAACAATGGGAGCCAAGACAATTTTTCATGGTCATAATGATTCAAGTATCATGGAGATGATGGTTTTCACGAATTTTTTCATAAATTTTCTCTGCCATTTCATTGAAGATTACGGACGGACATGCACTTAATTTCATCACGAACTTTTTATATTGTCACTATTAAGTAAACGACACCTTTGATACACAACACCTGTACTCACCACATCCGGTGCGTATGCAACAGAAATTTTGCAATGAATATTAACAGGTGCTAAATTTTTTGCCACTAGAAGCTCTATTACAGAACGTGTTTCACATTTTGTTGAACTTTTAACTGCAGCTTCTATTTTCACCATACTCTGTCTGCAAACGAGAAGCAGTGTAGCTTACTAGCGATCACAGCTCTGGTTACTGACCACACTGATGCAATGCATAAGCTGATTTAGCGGTAGTTCCATTATTTTCTACGCTACGTGAAAACTGAGGTTGCTTTCCGCATAGCACTCGTATATCCCGTTAACATTCTAGAAAGCAAAAAGAAAGCTATACAAGCTATTGGTGGTCACCTTGGCGAACAACCACTATCGTGAAAAGCGTTGAAGGAAGGAAGAAGGGCCTGCCGGAGTGGCCGAGCGGTTCTAGGCGCTTCAGTCTGGAACGCGCGACCGCTACGGTCGCAGGTTCGAATCCTGCCTCGGGCATGGATGTGTGTGATGTCCTTAGGTTAGCTAGGTTTAATTAGTTCTAAGTTCTAGGGGACTGATGACCTCAGATGTTAAGTCCCATAGTGCTCAGAGCCATTTGAACCATTTGAAGGAAGAAGGAAGACTGGGTTTAACGTCCCCTCGATATCGAAGTCTTTAGTGACGGAACACATGGTCGGATTCTGTCAGGTATAAGATGGAATCGGCTGTGACATTTGAAAGGAACCGGACCGGCAGTTGCCTGGAGTGATTTAGGGAAATAATGGAAAACCCAAATTTGGCTGGCCGGACGCGGGTATAAACCGTCGTCTTCGCGAATGCGAGGCCTGTGTGCTAACCACTGCGCCACCACACTCGGTGAAAAGCGTTGAAGCATGGAAACGCCAGTATTAACACTGGACGTGGAACTGAACTGTGAAAGCGAAGTGACAGGACTGCTCCTCTAGGCGGTTTTTCCCCTGCAGCTTGACGATACCTCGCGAGACGACGTGCGGTGTGGCCACAGAGAGGCTGTCAGCGCTATCTTTTTGCGGCTTTTTTGGCGACTCCGGCTCTTCAAAGACAGCGCCAGGTGCTTCGGCGTGACGCTGAGCAGGAGAGCCTCTTGTAGCGGGGGCGAGGTGGCGCACTGCGGGCTGTAAAAGCAAATTGCGTCCGCCTTTGCGTCTAGCCGCCAACCACAACAAACAGGTTGCGCAATGCACGGCCGCAGGCAGAGAGGATGGCGGCGCTGCGCCCGCGCTCAAGGACTCCTCACCCGCATTTGACCTACCAGTTCTAAACTCTTTGGGCGAGGCAGATCCCATCAGCGAGTATACTGATACCGAGCGACTTGGCACAGTAGTTACGATAATTAACTCGTATTTGGGAAGAGCGCAGTTTGAATACTGATGTACGTTTCCTGCGGTTTACACAAATACGAGTTGTGGTCTAAAAAGTTCGGTGAATGAATATTTTTTTATTAGCAACTGCTGATACTACAACCATTTGATTTAATTTGTCCAATAGAGTGATCCCATGAGATAAATAAACATCGTCAAGTTGGAACACATTCTGACTTGTCAGTCAGCGTTCAGAGACGCTAGAGTGAGGGTGTTTTTACCATGTCTGTCACACATCATGGGTTTAGGACAATTTCGGAGACTAAGTTCCGTTTCATGTCGCAAAAAAACTGCCAAAGAAACACAGAAAATGTTGAACTTGGTGTATGGCGATAATACTTTAACTCTGAAGATTATTTACAATTGGTATGGTCGATTTAAAAGCGAAAATGAGTCTGTAGAAAACGAGCAACATTCGGGTCATCCATTAACCTTAAAAACAGAAGAAAAAGTGCAAAAAGCGGCAAAAATTGTTCATTCAAATAGGCGAATAACTATTCGAGAACTTGCCGAAGAACTTAGCATCTCGTTCGGGTCCGTGCAAAGCCTTTTAGTAGATAATTTGCAAATGAGACGAGTGGGTGCAAAATTTGTTTCCAGACATATGAGCGGATGGAGACTCGTGTGTCAGTTTGCACAGAGTGAAAGAACGTCAGATCCGGACTTCATGTCCAAAACTGTAACTGTAGATGAGACTTGGATCTATGGGATATGACCCTGAGACGAAAATTCAGAGTTCCCAGTGGGATACCAGTGAATCTGCTCGCCCTAAAAAGGCTCGCACAGTCAAAATCTAATATTGAAGTCATGCTTATTGTATTTTTTCGATACTGAGGGCTCAGTCCGATCAGAGTTAATTCCAAGGGGACCAGCTGTAAACGCCGAATTTTAGAAAACGGGGAATGAAAAATCAGACCAAAAAAAATGAACCAATGGCTTCCTTCTTCATGACGACAACGTGCCGTGCCAAATGTAGCGTTTGATTCGTGAATGTTGGACCGGAAAATCTGTTCCTGTCAGTCCACGTCTGCCTTAATGACTAGAATATCACCATACGACTTCTGCCTCTTCCCAGAAATTAAAACTTTGCTTAAAGGAAAACAATGACACAGAGAGGGCCACGACACAACAGCTGAACGCCTTTCCGAAAGAAGTTCCCGTGAAATGCTTCCAGCCAGTGATTCAATGTTGGGATAAGTGCACTTATAGCCGAGGACAGTACACTGAACGAGATTGAATCAAATTCCTTGTAAGATTATTACTTTGTTTCTACCGTATATTTTTTTTATCACACTTCGTAACCTCATCGGACAAAAGAATGCACTGGTCGCTCTGTAGGGCTGTAGACGGTGTCGAATTGGTACTGCCGGCCGTTGGTGGACGAGCGGTTCTGGCGCTACAGTCTGGAACCGCGCGACCGCTACGGTCGCAGGTTCGAATCCTGCCTCGGGCATGAATGTGTGTGTTGTCCTTCGGTTAGTTAGGTTTAAGTAGTTCTAAGTTCAAGGGGACTTATGACCTCAGCAGTTGAGTCCCATAGTGCTCAGAGCCATTTGAACCATTTTTTTTTGAATTGGTACTAGACCGTCATGTGACCCTCTACCAGTAACTTAAGTAATGGCAATGAAGTCCTCTATTGTGTGTCAGCCAGTCGTATGGAATTAGGGCAGTTGTAAGTAGGCTGTTTATGTTTTCTTATTGGCAACGTTACGTCGCGCTCTGTATGAAAATCACTGGCTGTGCTGTGTGCAGTCTGTGGCTAGTTTGCATTGTTGTCTGCCATTGTAGTGTTGGGCAGCTGGATGTTAACAGCGCGTAGCGTTGCGCAGTTGGGGGTGAGCCGCCAGCAGTGGTGGATGTGGGGAGAGAGATGGCGGAGTTGTGAAATTTGTAAGACTGGATGTCATGAACTGCTATGTATATTATGATTTTTCAACACTATTAAGGTAAATACATTGTTTGTTCTCTATTAAAATCTCTCATTTGCTAACTATGCCTATCAGTAGTTAGTGCCTTCCGTAGTTTGAATCTTTTATTTAGCTGGCAGTAGTGGCGCTCGCTGTATTGCAGTAGTTCGAGTAACGAAGATTTTTGTGAGGTAAGTGATTTGTGAAACGTACAGGTTAATTTAGTCAGGGCCATTCTCTTGTAGGGATTACTGAAAGTCAGATTGCGTTGCGCTAAAAAAATTATTGTGTGTCAGTTTAAGCACAGTCTTGTATAATTGTTCTAAGGGGACGTTTCATATGTCGACCCTTAGCCGTGGATACCTCACTGGAATCTTCTGATTTTTTCTTGTAGTTTGTGTAATTAGTGTAGCTATTGTTTATTGCTAGCGCGCAACTGTAGAGAGAATCTCCTTTGTAGTTGCAGTCTTTCATTGTTGTACAGTAAAACAGTTGTGGCATGCATGTAGATTTGCACCAAGTATTTCGCAGCTGCGCTTCCAATTAACTAGATATTATTTTCAGTGCTATGTTAATGTGTTTTCTTATTTTGCTCTTCAAATTGTGCTTTTCTGTGTTGTCGAGTGAAATATTGTGACAATAATGGCATGTGAAAAACGTAATTCTAGGCTCCAAAGTAAACTGAGAAATGACAGTGAAGATGAAAGCAGTGTGTTAGCGCCACCGTGTAATGAATTAACTAATGTTCAAAGTAGTAATTTGGTAATTGTGCATAGGGAAATGGAGCGGGCGGCAAACAATGGTGAAGGCAGTGAAACAATCAGTGAACAGGGAAGCATTATCGATCGATCGGTCGGCAACAGCCCGCCTCAGGAATCGGGAATGACAGGACACAATTTTGCAAATACTGCAGATTCAGGTTTTGGGTCCTCACCGTTTTCTCAAATAAGTCAAGACACACTTTCTGCTTGTCAAAATGTGAATGTTTCCAGTGCAACTTCACTGCCGAATAGCACTGAGGAACATGTTTCAGACACCAGTGCATTATTATTACAGTTAATGCAACAAATGGGACAAAGGCTACAAACGTTAGACACAATGGAACAAAATCTTCAAAGTTAGACACAACGCTTGAACAAAATCAGAAACAAATGGGACAAAATCTTCAAAAGTTAGACAAAATGGAATAAAATCTTCAAACCACGCTTGAACAAACACGGGAAGATTTAACTACTGAGATACGTACAATCGAATCGAAATGTCAAAATGTCTGTAATGATGTGAAAACACAAATTTGTGAGCATTTCCAACCTATTTTTTCGCGGCATGAAAATGCATTACAGAATCACGAAGCAGCCATAAAGGAACTGCAAACTATAGTTCATGAAAATCACGACACCTTGCAAGCTAAAATTGACTCAGTTGCATCTACCGATTTGGTTACGCAACTTGCAAAAACTCAGGAAAACTTAAAGGACACAGTAGATACTCTGAAAATTGGTTCAGAAAGACACATGGAGGAAATTAGTTCATTTTCAGAGAAAGTAGTTGAACTTTCGGATCAGCTAAATAATTTATCTACGAAGGTAGATGATAATCTGAATGACACAAAACCGGTAGTCTTTAATGACACAGAAGAGTGCGAAAAAATTAGGAAATTCAAACAAAATCAGAATCAAATTAATACGCAACACCAAAGAGAAAACCGGGAAGTACAAGATCAGCTGACACAGGTAATACAAGAATTACGTATTTCAGAGGACACTCGCGCCCCAATACGGGAAGAGGGACATAGAAATACGGAACAGCCACAAAATAATAACACAGCGCATTTCGGAAATTATGAAAGAAATTGGCAATGTGCACCGAATTTTGAGATGGAACGGCCGACACGACCTAACAATGACCGATATGCGACTCGCCGACATGATGATTTTGACTATAAGCTGTTCATTACTACACGTAAATTCAAAACATTTAAGAATTCTGGCAACGACATTCATCCACAAGCATGGCTCCATCAATTCTCTCATTGTTTTCCTCCCAACTGGTCATTAGAGCACAGATTAGAATTTATGTGTGGCTATTTAGAGAATGAACCAGCTGTAAGATTGCGATCGGTCATTCACGATTGCCACAGTGAAGGAGAATTTTATCATGCCTTCCTCTCAGCATATTGGTCTCAAGCTACACAAGACCGAGTAAAACATGGCATCATAATGATGAAACATTTCGAACAATCTGAATTTTCCAGTCTTGTGAAATATTTTGAAGACATGTTGCACAAGAACCAGTACCTGTCAAACCCATACAGCCCCTCAGAACTCATCCGCATTTGCTTAATGAAATTGCCTCAACATTTAAGAAATATTATTTTGGCAGGACGTTGCAAAGACGACATTGAAGCTTTTCAGGGACTCTTACAAGAATCAGAAATTGACACAGACAGTCGCGGGATGCGAAAACAGGAAAACAATCACTACAGGCCACATCCGTCACAATTCCGTAACGACAGAAACAATAACTGGACACGACAAGGCTATTCTCACAACACAAATCGTGACCAAAACAGACACCACCTGTATGACAATCGTTGGCAGAATAATAGTTACAGAGAAAGATCGTATTTCCGTAGTAGTGAATATGACAGAGACAATCAGAGAAACGGACAATATGGGAACCAAAATAATTATTATCACGGGAGACAGAATAACTTTAGACGCAACGGTCCACCGTGCAGTGATAATTCAGGGAGAAATTCTCCACCACTTAACCGACAAGAAAGAAACTACAGGAACTACTGACATGACGACAGACGATATAATCGTAACGAAATACTTGAATTGCATCAGAACTGGCGAGATTCAAACAGAGCAGGGCACTCTCGACAAGGTGAATTTGTAGAAGTTAGGTCTCCTAATCCCAATAACGACGCACGCCAACAAAGAGACAGACAATGACTCGCACCGCAGGCAGCCACGTGCGCCGGCTGGCCTAGTGAAAAATTACATAGACGCTAACCTTGAGAAAAAATTTAGCATTCTTTACCGATGTACCATATACCACATGTTAATTCCACTGAAGCTGAAACTCTGCGTACTAGGAAGAGTAAAGGTTAACACCACATTTCACATGTAAAACCGTTTATTGAAAGATAATCTGCTTTTTAACTTTGTCTTTGCCATAAAACTTTTCACTTCACATTTCTAGTATGCTTTGTCAGACTTAGAATCTGTTAATATGCAACAATGTTTGAAGTTAAATATCCAGTCAAGAACCAAGAGAACTTATTTAAACAGAAATTACGAATGCATTGTTATAGTGAACAGACGTCACAGTGTTATTGTGTGTGTACATTCTTGCTTGTAAGTTGCACGATTACGTAACGACTATAAGGCTTACATACTGAGAACATATACTGGTACTGCTAATGAGATTTTAATGCAACATTTTGGTTTACTTGAAAATACATTCTGGATTTAAAGTACTTTCAGTGAGATACCAGATGACACAGTGATTAGTTTGTGACTTTTTTTTTTGTGACAGCTACACGATTTTTTCACGACGCTACTAATGAGTGACAATATACAATGTTGCTTTTGCGGTGTATCTGTTTTATATCTGCACAGTTTTTCTGAATTCTTCAGGAAAGTAAAACATGTTTTAGTAGTAACTTTTGTGGTATAGCTACAATGAGACTGCTTTTTCCGTAGCACAACAATACGTTACAGCACAGTACTTTCTTCATCACAGCAATAAGCGTAATAAATAAGATATCTATGCGCAAAGCATTTCACTTTTGTTTATCATGAGGTAAGTACATTGGCTTCTGCAGAACTTAGCTTTCGGAGGACAATAACCACGACACTTCCACAGAGATTATCTTACAGCAAGACGCACATTTAGCGCTACAGGACACGTATTTGAGTGATTAATTTTGTACTTAAAACATTTATTTTTAAAAATATTTGAAGTACAATGATACAAAGGTTTTCCATGATACAATTCATTCCATTGGTGTAATCTGTAACACCTGAGGGTATAATTACATTAATCCTCAGGGGGGTAGACGCTTACTTTGTGTACCATGTGTTTGGCAAGCACAAGCAGCCCTAGCTAATATGGTATTTGCTTATACAATTTTACACATCGGTACCATATTTCTCTAACACACAAATTACACAGCTATCTGATCATTTAACTGAGAGATAAAAAATTTTTTTTTACTACATCAGTGACACATGTTTATTCAATTACACAGTTGGGTAACTTCACACTTACGAAATGGTATTTTGTCTCTACTTTGTGAACTGTTCATATTTTTTTGGAACCATTGTGATACTATGAGAGTTCTGAATGATTTATTTGGTATGGGACCATGATTTTTAAAGTACGTTTAAGGTAGATGACTTTATTGAAGGTCTTGAAATTATTGAAAGAAGCTGCGACGATTCTGAGATGTGATTGATCTGTTATGATGTTATTATTACGATGACTATGTGTATTATGCTGTTGAGGTATGTTTATGATCAATAAGCTGATGCTATATGAGTTATTTGATTATGCTACGTATCTGTTATGATGAAGTATTGAAGAAGTGTCGACAAATAAGGTAAGGAATAATGAGTAGTGGTTAGGGACTCTGGTTTGTGAAAAATTTTGTTGGAAACCAAGAATCTTACTTTAAGAGTTATGAAATGCATGTAAATGCGTGAATGTATTACAATGCCGACGAAAATTTTTTGGACACTGTTATATCAATAGGATTTTGTTCCTACAGATTTGTAACGCAAATTCTTGACCTGTGAAATATTTTTATATGAGACTGTCACTGTAGCGGAAACTGCTGTCGTAAATATTTCAGTAAGAAAGGTAAGTGACCTTGACGTAATGTGTTTTGGACGCCCAGCTGAGAGGTAGTCATCTGACAAAAGAAAGCCATTAGGTGCAAAAAAAAAAAAAAGAAAAAGAGGCCATTATCCTCGCTATTGACATTTCTTTGTCGAAAGCATCGCAAATACGACACGCTCAAACTTGAGAACATATGATTACACTGTGGAGCTCTTAATTTATGATATTTACTAAAATGCCTAATGAAATGATGAGAAACATTTTACGTCTATTGTCTTTCTAGTTGAGAATTTTCTCATTTTGTTTAATATCTAGTTTCTAGCTGCACTGCAGCATTGGTTAAAATAAAATTTTATGGATGTAATAATATAGATATTTTATACCTACATTTCCAGTAAATAATAACTTTAAAAATAAAACGAAGGAGCACAAAAAAGACATTTCCCTTCACAGGACTTGCATACATAATTTTCTTTTCAACTACTTGGTAATATTTTTCGTAGAATAAGTTGTGGTGCACCTCTTTAATTACATAGACATTAAGATGTGAATATACATTTCCCTTATCTGAATTGTTGGCTTTAGTGTACTATTTTTTCTGCTTGAGCTTTGTCATGTTTAGATATTAGTTATTGCATTTGCTGCTGCTGTTTGCCAGGCATAGTGCTACTAAATTTCACTTTACATTACTCTGTTAAGCCAGTTTTACTACGGATTTATTTTTCTTGTTTGCTGCGCATTGCCTTATATTAGTTGTAATATTGCATTTGCTTTGCTAATTTATGCTGCTTGCTTTGCCATTTGTATTTTTTATCATTGCTGTTTGTGTTAATTGTTTTGTGCTGCTGCATTGCCTCGTTCCTTAGTTTAGCATCTGAGCTCAGTAGATTTAAATTAGCTTAAGATGGGGTAGGCTATATGAGAGAACGAGTTGTGATGAATTGGAAGAAATGCATTGAGAAGCTATAAGAAAATGGTTTGGCCAAAAAAAAGTATTTTTGAAAGAGGATATGGGCAAAAAAGTAGGGTTTAGGGACAACAGGTTTAGGTAGGATTTTCTTGGAAATAAATGATGAGGTAAGATAATGGAAAATAAATAATGAGGTGAGAAATATGTGAACATAAAAATACAGAAAGCAGGTATAGATAGGACTTTTTGGGAATGAACGAAGGGAGATCTCCAAGGAAAAAAAGGTTTTGTTTGCAAAATACTGCAGTACCAAATGTTACACTGAAAACAAACCCTGTCCTTTCCTTTTGTGTTATCCCACTATGTGTTTGTGTACTCTTGTGTATTTGTTTTCTTCTTGTCTCTGTGTACTGTTTCATAAACTTTTTTTCTCTTCTAATACTAAGCCACATTCATTATGATGAGGAATACTGTTATCCTCAAATATAATTTGCATTAATAATATGTTATTTACTTTGTAAAGATGTTTAGACATTAATAATTCTGTTCTGTTTCAATGCTCATATGTGAAATTAATGTTTCGAAAACTATTCTCATTATTTTATATATTTACTTATGTCATAATTCCTGTAACACTGATTTATATGTTTATTTCTTATCTTTTGTAAAGCCTGTATTACTACAAATGTTATCTGTATTATTATGTTTTTAATGATGTTTTCTGTATCTCTGTAATTGTATGCTTATGTTATAAAATTGTAATTGACACCAGTTCATCAAATTAAGTAACTTGTAAGTTACATTCCACTGCACACGTTTCTGTTGGTCATAGTATATGCACAATATGTGAAAAAAAAGAGGACTGTTAGTGCTCCCACGTGTGTTGATAATTCAGCAAGGGACTGGTTAACAGCATTGCTGGTTCCACGGACAATTCCAAAAACTTTGTGAGTGCACAACTGATGATTTATGGACTTGCTATATTCTCCACAAGACTCCTCGATGGTGATTGTGCACCTGCACAGTCGCAACAGATGGCTGCTGGCCATCTCTACAAGGATTGCAGTGGGTCTGCATCTTTGATGGCCCACCAACTTCTACAAGGACTGCAGTGGGTCTGCACCTTTGATGACCCACCAATACCATTATTTCTACAAGGACTGCAGTGGGTCTGCATCTTTGATGGCCTACCAATACCATTATTTCTACAAGGACTGCAGTGGGTCTGCTCCTCTGGTGGCCCACCAATACCGTAATCTCTACCAGTACTACAGTGGGTCTGCTCTGTGATGACCTACCTACCAATATTCATCAAGAGTCAGCACTGTCTTTCCGTTGGAAGGACAACGCTACTTCTTCAAGACTGCATGGAAATCCACTACTTCCGTGTGCCTTCTCTTTTACTGCTCAGACTTTGAGAAAAAAAAAAAAACACTGCAATTTTACTGTGATGAATGATCAGGACTGTCTTTATGGACTGTGAGAAAATTTTAGCTTTTGACCAACATTGTATTAATAAGTGCCTGCATTTGATATCTTTGTTATTGTAATTATGAAAAATTTTATCAAATCATTATTGGCCACTGCCCAAAACAATTTGTAAAATTTTTTGTGGGGAGCATGGGGGCTATGTAAGTAGGCTGTTAATGTTTTCTTATTGGCAACGTTACGTCGCGCTCTGTATGAAAATCACTGGCTGTGCTGTGTGCAGTCTGTGGCTAGTTTGCATTGTTGTCTGCCATTGTAGTGTTGGGCAGCTGGATGTTAACAGCGCGTAGCGTTGCGCAGTTGGGGGTGAGCCGCCAGCAGTGGTGGATGTGGGGAGAGAGATGGCGGAGTTGTGAAATTTGTAAGACTGGATGTCATGAACTGCTATGTATATTATGATTTTTCAACACTATTAAGGTAAATACATTGTTTGTTCTCTATTAAAATCTCTCATTTGCTAACTATGCCTATCAGTAGTTAGTGCCTTCCGTAGTTTGAATCTTTTATTTAGCTGGCAGTAGTGGCGCTCGCTGTATTGCAGTAGTTCGAGTAACGAAGATTTTTGTGAGGTAAGTGATTTGTGAAACGTACAGGTTAATTTAGTCAGGGCCATTCTCTTGTAGGGATTACTGAAAGTCAGATTGCGTTGCGCTAAAAAAAATTATTGTGTGTCAGTTTAAGCACAGTCTTGTATAATTGTTCTAAGGGGACGTTTCACAGTAAGGTGAGTCGACGTGGTGACCTGACAGGATGGCAGAAGCGAACTTTCATGACCACGACATGAATGAATTTTCCCGATTTGTTGGCGTATCAGTGCGGACTGTTCAATGTACCAACAAAGAATGATCTTCTATTCGCAAAAGATGGCATAAGAGGCCTGCAGATGATTGGCTGTGCTTTCCATCCGAGACATGCAGAAATTAAGATAACCCTTCCTTGGATTGTCTTATTGAGTCTTGGTGTAGGATCTCCTCCTACATGTTTTGCTGCACAGGTCTCGTAGTTGATGTTCCTCGCAGAAACAGTATCAGTGCCATGGGATTTTCTGGAAAGTACGACTGTATATCCTGTAATTTCTAAGTGATGAATCTGGAAGCTATATTACTTGAAATACTGTTCGTGGAGGCCATTAAGATGCGTTTGTTTTCGAATCTGATAGCAAATGAAACAATAATTCAAAACCTTGCAATGTCTTGGGAGCATGGGCTTACGACAGAACTAGATCGAAAGGCATCCTATAGGCGACTAACGACAAAGGCGCGCAGTTTAGATCTTGTACTTAACAATCGCGAAACACCGTAGATGCTCGTACAACTTCGGTATCTTAAACATTATTAATTTGTTTATTGAAGTGACTGTTTCATTGCGTCGTAATATTGTACTAAGAACGCGAATACAACCAGTAGGTTTCTCCCAAAATCTGTAGTGGAAAAGTGACTTTTATTAGTAAATCTCGTATTTATTAAACAAAGTTAGTGGCTTCTCACCATGATGATTGTGTGGTTTCCCTACGTGTTGTGCGCTAGCTTTAAGTGTCTTTCGACTTCTTCAGGGAACGTGGGAACTGAAATGGCATGCGATCTGCAGTTCTGCCTGAGTTTACTGAATGCTACTGATATCTGCAGAAGCGATATAAAATGTAAATCTGGAAAATAAGGAAATAAAATGTAATCTGAAAATAAGGGGTACCTTATAATCTACACAATCAATACGCTGTGGACAGTTCCGTCTTCCATGGCCACAACAGCCGTGATCAAAGGGCTACACATATCTTTCTGGTTTGGTAAACACTCACGTACCCTACCGTACCTCGGATGGACATCTAAATCAGCAGATCTTAACTCCACAGAAAATGTTTGGAGCTATTTGGAACAGCAATCAGTATCTGAACAATTTGGTAGCTCTATAGAAAGTAATCTTCAATGTGAACATTCAATGAATCTGGCACACCTGAAGAATCTTTTGAACTATTCCTCGCCAGACATTATCAAGGCTCTATGTGGTGTTAATACGGCATTCGTCTGATGCCTTCTGAGGATCACTAATTTATCGTCCAGTGTGCGTAACTTCAAATGAATGCTAGGATGGTTTCTTCCATAAGATATCGTCATGCAGGGTTTTCAGAAAATCGAGTAGCTTTATGAATAATGTTCCTTTTTGTTGCAGGAATGGTCCTTGCATAAATGAAAAAGTAAGAGGTTACACATTTCCGCAGGGAGTATTGAGCGTCAGCAATTATCTTTGATTAGCAGGTATGCCGAGATTCAGAATGTTTTTACGGAAAAGTATGGCAAAGATACAACAAACAAGTCTACAACCAAGAGGCTGTGCGACAAGTTCCATAATACTGGAAATTTGGCAGGTGCAGAGAAAAGTAGTTGACTGGAAGTGCTGGCACCAGAAAAGTAGATCGATGCGCTAGCTACATATTACGTTTGTTCTCAAAAACATGCAGCACTTAGATACATGCTCCACAGATTAAACACAGTACCATTAGATACAGACAATTACAAAAGAGAAATGAATACCAAAATACAAATAGCCATAAACAATGGGTACAAAGAGAACTTAGTAACAAAGCTGAACAAGAAAATGGAGAAACAGAGAAGAACAAACACCCAGCTGTCATCAACACAAGGAAAAAATCACACACAAAAAAATACACAGAATACAAGAATAGTGACAACACAAAGTGTGAAACAAACAGAAAGTAAAAGATCGTGCACAAAGAGAATATCGAATGTTTTAAAAAAACAAGGCATAAAAATACCCACTGAAGCAACAACTCAATTCAGAAACACTTCCTAAAACAACAGGAAAAACTGATCTATATCAGAAATCAGGAATCAGTAATATACCATCGGAAATGTAATACTTGTGATGGAAGATACATAGGTAAAACCAGGAGAACATTTGACACCAGATGCAAAGGACATGTAAGTATAGGACAAATCGTTCAACTTTTGCTGAACACTTACACCAACACCAACATAAAATTACAGCCAGAGACACAGACATGGAAATCATAAGGATGAACAACAACAAAAACCACCTCCTCGACTTACAAGAAAACTACCACATCCAAAAAACCATAACAGAAAATCTCATAAATGATCAAACTAACTTGGCAAACCACATACTCTTTAAACTGATTGATCACTTAATATAACATTAAAATACACATATAACAACAGATTACATTTACTACTACCATCTCCTCCCAGAATCTGTCCTATAATCACCGTCCGATCTCATCTCCATAAAAAAAAAAAATTGTCAACCTATCTCCATTCCTCTCACGTCTCTACCTAACATACAAAACAATTTCTCAAATTTTCTCTAACTCAGACACACACACACACACACACACACACACAAGAAGAAAAAAGTAGTTTCACAGGTTGGTAACACTCACAACGTGAACGAAAACAAACGAACAGACATAAACACTAATGCCGTGCGGAATGAGAAACAGTTTAAAAAGTGAAGTGTAAATATTGCAGCGCAAGAAATGCTGCACAAGGGCAAAAACTGCCAAGTGCGATTGGGAATCGAAGTCTTTCGACGTCAACCGCTGCTAACAAGGAGGGAAGGAGCAGAATATGTAAAGAAACACCGTAAGGAACTTGCACACCAACTTTATAAACAAAACGCTGTTTTTAACCTAAAAGAACCAACAATGTACAAACGTGTGTATCCAATTTGCAGAATAACCACGGAAGATGCTTTACAAATAAAAGCGAAACGCGTCTGGTGTAATTCCTTTTAATTAAATTGCAGTCAGCTCAAGACGGATAACCAGTACTAATAGAAGCTACATATTCTTTGAGTCCCATAAATTCTATCTGAAGCCAATGTAGCCAGGGTGGTATCTCTGCTGCTAGCTCCCACATGACATCGCGTAAGTGTTTAAAGAAGCATCCGGGCACAGTTGCGTTCGACGGTTGTTATCTGAAGGCGGCGGAAAATGCGTAGCTTTCTGTCGGTGGTTCACGTCATTTGTTACGCCAGATGAGGAAGAACACTACGATTGGTTTTAGTCTGACGATCGGGATTCCACGTTGATCGACATGTAAATGAGCCGCTGAAAATCTAAACGTGGATAGCCAACGTGAATTTGATCTGCTGTTCTCCAAACTGCGAGTACTTTTTCTTAACCACAGTGCTACGTATTCCATTCGTTTGTGGCAAATTTACTGTTCATTATTACTTAGCTTTAGAACGGTTCATTAAAATGTTATGCAGAGAGTGCCCAACAGTTTTTAAATATCTAACGACCGTCATACTCACCAATATAAGCTGCTGACTGAACAAAAACTTCATGTAATACCAGTTTGGATTACACAGACTGTTTCCACCTATCACAAAATCTCAGGCCTCCATACTTAACATAGATAATGCCATATCGTCAATAACAAAACTACAGCATTTGGTTTTCTCTTATAATCACCACAGCTGATAAGAGATCATAACCACAGCTAGCACAGTTACGTGGCGCCGCTGAGAAGTAGCGAAAAGTGGAGCTAATTTGTGACCGCCACTATATAACAATCTTAGCTGCAATACTGTCGACATTTATCAGCTGTTATAAACTGTAGTATAATGCCACAGGTAATTCATTATAATTAATGACATAGTATTTATTGAAACTTCCTGGCAGATTAAAACCGTGTGCCGGACCGAGACTCGAACTCGGGACCTTTGCCTTTCGCGGGCAAGTGCTCTACCAACTGAGCTACCCAAGCACGACTCACGCCCCGTCCTCACAGCCTTACTTCTGCCAGTACCTCGTCTCCTACCTTCCAAACTTTACAAAAGCTCTCCTGCGAACCTTGCAGAACTAGCACTCCTGAAAGAAAGAATATTGCGAAGACAGGGCTTAGCCACAGCCTGGGGGATGTTTCCAGTATGAGATTTTCACTCTGCAGCGGAGTGTGCGCTAATATGAAACTTCCTGGCAGATTAAAACTGTGTCCCGGACCGAGACTCGAACTCGGGACCTTTGCCTTTCGCGGGCAAGTGCTCTACCAAATGAGCTACCCAGGCACGACTCACGCCCCGTCCTCGCAGCTTTACTTCTGCCAGTACCTCGTCTCCTACCTTCCAAACTTTACAGAAATAAGGTAGGAGATATATTTTTATGTGATATAATTACTGGTTAACAATTTTGTTTATTTGTTTTTACTTTACCCGTACTGTGAAACCTAGCTTCCTGGCAACTTTCATGTTTCTAGGTTAAACTCTACAGGTTTTGATGAGTGTTTGCGACTGTCAAAATATGTGGCCGTAGCCTTTAATTCCATTGACTTAGAAGCTTAAATGTTTTACAGCGCCAAGGGACCATAGATCTTAGTGTGTAATATAAAACTCTTCCTGTGGAAAAGGGGTCTTAACGGTCGGACAGACACACAGACACACCGACAGACAAACAAACGATTCTGTAAGGGTTCTGTTTATACCGTTGAGGTACGGAATCCTAAAAACGATAAAAAAATTCGTGCTCCGTAATAGTGTGTAAGACAGAATTGTTATGTAATACATGGTGTTAAGCTGGATGAGAAGGAGATAGTGGAGACTGAAAGTTTGTGCTGCTCTGTGCAACACGCTGGTACTGCGTAGTTCTGACTATGTCCAATGTTCCAAACAGCTTCAATTCTTCTCACACGGAAGAACGCTGCCCAAAAACTCCCATCAGACTGCACTGACTTTCCCAATTTTCAATACGAAACTGTTCATTTCTGTGGACTGGCTTCTCACGCCGACCGAGTCATTTGCCAACTAACGCTGGAGCGTAGTGTGAAGTTAATTTATTCTGCGTCAGTTTCCCACTCGCGAGAATAACACCTTTCCGTACACCACTCGCGCAAAGCAGTGGCTGAGGAAGAGCAGTCGGCTGGCGCCGTGTGTCAGGAGGGCAACAAAGCAGAACCCGCCTGTCTGGGCGCACGTGGCGCCGCCGCCGCCGCGGGCAGCAGTGGGACATCAGAGACAGGGACGGCCACCGGCAACAGGAGGGGGCGGCGGTCACGCCTGCGCCGGCGCGCTATTTATACGGTGCTCCTGAAATACACGCCGCGGACACGGCCGGACCCCAGCCACTGTCACTGCCGGCGGCGGGCTGGCTGGCTGGCAAGCTGAGGGCCGACCCACGTCCCTCACCGTTGGTCACCAACACTGCGTCGAAACCCACATCCACATATGCTAGCCGACCAGCAGTATCCGGACACCTATTGGTGGATATATAAACCGAAGAGCCAAATAAACTGGTACATCTGCCTAATATCGTGTAGGGCTCCCGCGAGCATGCAGAAGTGCCGCAACACGATGTGGCGTGGACTCGACTGAAGTAGTGCTGGAGAAAATTGACGCCGTGAATCCTGCAGGGCAGTCCATAAATACGCAGAGTGCGAGGGGGTGGAGATGTCTTCTGAACAGCACGTTGCAAGGCATCACAGATACGCACAATAATGTTCATTTCTGGCGAGTTTGGTGGTCAGCGGAAATATTTAAACTCAGAAGAGTGATCGTGGAGCCACACTGTAGCAATTCTGGACATGTGCGGCGTCGCATTGTCCTGCTGCAATTGCCCAAACCGCGCGGGATTAGCCGAGCGGTCTTAGGTGCTGCAGTCATGGACTGTGCGGCTGGTGCCGGCGGAGGTTCGAGTCCTCCCTCGGGCATGGGTGTGCGTGTTTTAGGTTAAGTAGTGTGTACGCTTAGGGACTGATGACCTTAGCAGTTAAGTCCCATAAGATTTCACACACATTTGAACACATTTTTTTGAATTCCCAAATCCGTCGCAATGCACAATGGACATGAATGGATGCCGGTGATCAGACAGGGTGCTTATGTACGCGCCACCTGTCAGGGTCGCATCTAGACGTGTCAGGGGTCAATATCAATCCAACTGCATACGCCCCACACGATTACCGAGCCTCCACCAGCTTGAACAGACTCTGTTGACATGTAGGCTGCTTGGAGGTCGTCTACATACCCGTACACGTCCATCCGCTCGATACAATTTGAAAAGATACTCATCCGACCGGGCAACATGTTTCCAGTCTCAATAGCATGCTAAAGTGTATATACACTGCTGGCCATTAAAATTGCTACACCACGAAGATGACGTGCTACAGACGCGAAATTTAACCGATTTCTCATACACAAACACCAGTTGACCGGCGTTGCCTGGTGAAACGTTGTTGTGATTCTCGTGTAAGGAGGAGAAATGCGTACCATCACGTTTCCGACTTTGATAATGGTCGGATTATAGTCTATGGCGACTGCGGTTTATCTCGCGACATTGCTGCTCGCGTTGGTCAAGATCCAATGACTGTTAGCAGAATATGGAATCGGTGGGTTCAGGAGGGTAATACGGAACGCCGTGCTGGATCCCAACGGCCTCGTATCACTAGCAGTCGAGATGACAGGCATCTTAGCCGCGTGGCTGTAACGGATCGTGCAGCCACGTCTCGATCCCTGAGTCAACTGATGGGGACGTTTGCAAGACAACAACCATCTGCACGAACAGTTCGACGACGTTTGCAGCAGCATGGACTATCAGCTCGGAGACCATGGCTGCGGTTACCCTTGACGTTGCATCACAGACAGGAGCACCTGCGATGGTGTACTCAACGACGAACCTGGGTGCAAGAATGGCAAAACGTCATTTTTTTCGGATGAATCCAGGTTCTGTTTACAGCATCATGATGGTCGCATCCGTGTTCGGCGACATCGCGGTGAACGCACATTGGAAGCGTGTATTCGTCATCGCCATACTGGCGCATCACCCGGTGTGATGATATGGGGTGCCATTGGTTACACGTCTCGGTCACCTCTTGTTCGCATTGACGGCACTTTGAACAGTGCACGTTACATTTCAGATGTGTTATGACCCGTGGCTCTACCCTCCATTCGATCCCTGCGAAACCCAACATTTCAGCAGGATAATGCACGATCGCATGTTGCAGGTCCTGTACGTGCCTTTCTGGATACAGAAAATGTTCGACAGCTGCCCTGGCCAGCACATTCTCCAGATCTCTCACCAATTGAAAACGTCAGGTCAATGGTGGCCGAGATGAACTGTGGTATCGTGTTGAAGCTGAAAGGGCAGCTGTACCTGTACACGCCATCCAAGCTCTGTTTGACTCAATGCCCAGGCGTATCAAGGCCGTTATTACGGCCAGAAGTGGTTGTACTGGGTACTGATTTCTCAGGATCTATGCACCCAAATTGCGTGAAAATGTAATCACATGTCAGTTCTAGTATAATATATTTGTCCAGTGAATACCCGTTTATCATCTGCATTTCTTCTTGGTGTAGCAATTTTAATGGCCGGTAGTGTACTTGAGTTTCAATAAGATTACCTCAAGTAGGCTGTTTGGCGACCCGGCCGTCCGATATCAGACATAGTCATGTCTCCACAATGTGGTTTTAGCGGGTATTTGTTGATTTTTCATCATTGGTCCATATCTTCAGCTTCCTGGTGCTTACGTACACTGCCTGCGCCTGCTACCAACTGTAATTTTGATATTTCAGCTTATAAACATTCAACTTAGGCAGTACTGTGCAAGAACGCCATCTGAACGTTGGCAGACCGTGTATTTTTATCGAACCAATGTTAAATTAGTTACATGTACATACCTGAGGGTGCGATTAAAGCATCGAAAAAGCGGTTGTATATGATCTTGTAATAAAGGAACTGCTAGCAGCTAACGCGGTTACCAAAATTATTTCAGGAGATTTTAATAGTTTAAAAAATTGTAAAATATTTCTATCAGGTGAACACGAATAAGACAGATAAACCGTGGAGGTTCTGCGATAACTATATAGAGCACTGTTTTAGCTGTATTTTTAATACTATGTTACTGAACTATTTTAACGGTAGTCGTAATATTATGTTAGGTTTAGTATAACTGTCAGTCTAGTCTTAGTTAATTAAGTAGGTGGCAGTTGTGTCTTCAGTTTACCTATACTAGTGGTTAACAGCCTCGCCCCCCCCCCCCCCCCCCCCAATAGGTAGTACAGAATAGTCTTGCAGAAGCTTTCATTAAATCTATCTACGGCTATATTTTTGAAAATAGATTTATGAATATGGCAGTAAGTCAGATACTGTTGAACTGAAAATCAAATTAAATAACAATCAATTTTTCACTTGTTATTTGCATTAAATACTTACAAATGTGGATAGAGTCTAAACGCTACTGCTGCAGAGTGTTATCAGATTTTGAATTCAAATTGAGTCGAGTTCTGTTAGTGGGAAATTGGGTGACATAAGCTACTGTGTATCGTATTACAAAGTGTAGTTGCTTCTAACGATTTTATTTCTACCTGACTTTCGTGCGACTGCACAAAATACAAGTGATGAGAAGGGTCCTGAGCGGGAGGTCATGGAAGGACAAGAAATGGGAGTACAGTTTCATAGATGCAGAAACAAGTTTTTGTTTGGACAACGTATGGATGATAGTCAGGGTAGATGACTTACAGGAGGCGAGCACTTTTGACCATAATTTGTTTGGTCGATCGGACTGAATTTCTACCGCAGTGAAATGGACGGTTACCCAAGACCAGAGTCGGCCATGGTGTCCTCACCCTCACACGAGCACGATGTGCAGGCAGCGTGTGGGCCGAGGCTTTGCTGGCTCCTCCTCGGAAGTATTCGGTACAGCGCGATATTTCATTTAGTACTGCGGTGCGGCAGGTTTCGGTAGGTACGACATTCTTCAGTTCAGAGAATTGTAGTGTCAGCGCTGCTGCCCTTCGCTGTTTGTCCGTGGTACAAAGGTAGTTCAGAAGTCCAGTGGCTGTCGGCACTAAAAAACAGGAAATCTAGTAATCTATCGTCACAAGCCTTTAGAAACGAATGAGAACAACAGAAGAGAATGATGCCGATTCTCAGTATCTATTGTACAGTCGCATAATCGACGGGTACTGCAAATTTCCTACGGATCGGCGTTATAAGAAAGTGCGGAAGGAATTTAAAGATACAGGAGACGAAAGAGCAAAAAATTACAATGATCGACAGACGGGGTTCATTGTGCTGTACATCAAAAATCACTTTGTGCTAAATTTGCAGACATGGAGAACGTGATGAAACTGGTGGTAGGAACAGTTAATTTTCTGATGAGGCGCGCATTATTAAACTTTCAGCTGCAACAGTTTTCTATGAAACTGAACGAACAGTAACAAGACTGTATAAGTGACTGCGAAGTACGTTGGTTAAGTTAAGGGGAATGTCTCTAATGGTCTTTACATTTAAAATCCACTGTTGTTGAATTTACGAAGGAAAAAGTTGAGCAAAAACGAAAATTATATCATCTGGAGTGGATTGTAGACCTCCCATTTTAAATCGACTTGACTTCGCACTGCCCACAGTAAGACACTGCAAGGTGAGAAACCACTTACTTCTGACAACAAATTCCACCCACTTCCAAAAGCTCGCTTGCGTCAAAGAACATGCGAGTTTTTCAGAAGTCATTGTGACCTTAAAAGAAGATGGATAGGTTTCTAAGCGTTTTGAGAACGCTACCAATCTATTTTCGTACTGTTTTCAAGACCGTTTATCATTCCAGTTGAATGCGTCTCTGTGCATATGCAGATGGAATGGACTGATCTGTAGTGTAATTTACTTTTAGGAGACATATTCTTTTGTGTTAACACTGTCCAGGAGATCTATGTTGTTTTCCGTGGGAAAAGTTTCCAAGTCTCCATATTTTTGAGGTTTCAAAAATGCTTCGCTCAACATAAGTGGGTGAAAGGCTTTTTTTAGATTGTAACTAAGTAAGTCACAATTACGTGGAAACCTAAGTGCGAAAATCTGTGAAACTGTGTCTGGCCGTATGGCAACGGTTTGCACTAGTCAAAAATTGTTTCTTCTGTGGCCCAAAAATAAATAATACTAAAAATTTGTTTTGTTTGTGATCTATGTTGCTGAGAAATATGAAATATAAAAGCAAGTCGTATGCAGTGCGACTGCATTTCCATTTATTTGTGATGCGTTCACACATTCCCTATCTTCCCCCTCCTTAAGACGTCGGCACGCGGACCGTGCATTCGAACGTTGAGCGTGCCGAATTTCTGGCGTCATAGCGTGGAATAGCATGTTCGGGAGTCTTTCGGAACGTGCACAGCAATATCTAGCATGTCAGATACTCTGAGAGTGCGTCTGAGCGTTGACCAATCAGACGGCACAACGCCATGTACGTCATATGCACGCCATCTTCCTTCAGCATTGAGCCGTGAGGCGCCATATTGGCGTTCAGTTCAAGCCTATACGTATATATGTCGTTTCTGAGCACCAGAAAATTGAGAATCACTCGAAAACCCGTTGTTAACTGCGTGATTCATAGCAATAAAATAATGAGAAACATCATATTCATGGCGAAAGAATTATTGTAACTTGCGTATTATGAGAGTATATCATTTGAAGGTAGCGACACTCTGAGGATCCACCAAAAACACATTGTTCTTGGTACAATTTGTTATAATTAAGTTTCAGGTAGTAACATAGCTACGATTAAAGCATTTGGCAAGTGACAAGATCTTAGAATTGGCCATAAATAAGTTGTTGTCACTTTAGATTAGTGAGTATCGTTGATAATACATTATCAGAACGTAATGGTTCGCGTCTCGCAAAGTCTAAATATTTTTTCCTAACATTCGCGTATATAATAGGTTCTGATGCTTTATTATTAGTTTAATGTAAGTATATACTACAATATTTGATGTTATGTAAATACAGGGTGTTACAAAGAGGTACGGCCAAACTGTCAGGAAACATTCATCACACACAAATAAAGAAAAGATGTTATGTGGACATGTGTATGGAAACGCTTAATTTCCATGTTAGAGCTCATTTTAGTTTCGTCAGTATGTACGCTCAGTGGAGCACGTTATCATGATTTCATACGGGATACTCTACCTGTGCTGCTAGAACATGTGCCTTTACAAGTAAGACACAACATGTGGTTCGTGCACGATGGAGCTCCTGCACATTTCAGTCGAAGTGTTCGTACGCTTCTCAACAACAGATTCGGTGACCGATGGATTGGTAGAGGCGGACCAATTCCATGACCTCCACGCTCTCCTGACCTCAACGCTCTTGACTTTCATTTATGGGGGCATTTGAAAGCTCTTGTCTACTCAACCCCGGTACCAAATGTACAGACTCTTCGTGCTCGTATTGTGGACGGCTGTGATACAATACGCCATTCTCCAGGGCTGCATCAGCGCATCAGGGATTCCATGCGACGGAGGGTGGATGCATGTATCCTCGCTAACGGAGGACATTTTGAACATTTCCTGTAACAAAGTGTTTGAAGTCACGCTGGTACGTTCTGTTGCTGTGTGTTTCCATTTCATGATTAATGTGATTTGAAGAGAAGTAATAAAATGTGCTCTAACACGGAAAGTAAGCGTTTCCGGACATATGTCCACATTCTTTCTTTGTGTGTTAGGAATGTTTCCTGAAAGTTTGGCCGTATCTTTTTGTAACACCCTGTATAAGTTCACCTTTTTTTTCAGGAGTGAGTTTGTTAGATTGGCTTAATCTACGGACAGCTTGCGCCACTTGTATAAAGATATTTTGTTCCTTTTTCTTTTGAGTTTCGTAATTTACATCTTGTCAAGATTCTGCTACTGTGTAGGAACAGTGATCAAGTAAGAATGACCTTAGGGTTTTACTGAAATGGGGGAAAGATAAAATACCTAGTGGTTGTCTTACGTGGAGAACTATTACAAGTTAGTGTCCCACTATTTGTAATGGAACTTTTATATGAATGTGTCCTTATTGATTGAACATGGTACATTCCCTTTTGTCTTAGAACATATACATCAATATTGAAGTTTTTATTTGTGTATATTACATATAGAGCAACGTGACTAGGATATGAACAACGGAGGAAATATGCGTTTTAACAGAGCTAACGTGGGAATTTTACGCGTGCTTGTTGAGTAAACAGTGTGATTTACGAACTAGAAACATCCTACAACTGCCGCTGGAGTGCGTTGCGATCGCGTATACCACGTTGGGTCCCACGTACCGTATGCACAAGTCGCATCGTTCCTGAGCGTTCAGCAGCACCTTGAACTTGGCACGCTCAACGTTAACGTTCGACAGCACGGCCCGTGTGCCGACGGCTTTACACTCAACCAATGTGCCGTGCCAGAGGGCGGAGAGTGTGAGTACCTAAAAATTACACAGTTTGCAGAAATCTTTAATGTGATGTATCAGTGGAACTACATACTGTCGTAATAAGCAAGCATAAATACAAAAACCACCAATTTTGGCATGTTAACTTTCGAAACACTGAAATCAACTTGGCTGATACTCCATTTACTTCAGTCAGCCAATCACAGCACACTACCTACGACCACAACGAAACATCACTTTTCTGCGTGCGAACACAGAAGTGCTGCGAAAACATTAAACATGCAGCACGAATGTAATAGGAGTTGTTAATGTCTCAAATTAATATAGGAACAATATAGTGTGAAACAAGGTCGTGCCTTCACATACCTTCAACTGTGAGGAAAGTAAAGGCACACATATCCCAGCTGGCCGGACTGGCCGTGCGGTTCTAAGCGCTACAGTCTGGAAACGAGCGACCGCTACGGTCGCAGGTTCGAATCCTGCCTCGGGCATGGATGTGTGTGATGTCCTTAGGTTAGTTAGGTTCAAGTAGTTCTAAGTTCTAGGGGACTGATGACCTCAGAAGTTAAGTCGCATAGTGCTCAGAGCCATTTGAACCATTTGAACACGTATCCGCGACAGTTTTGCAACAAAAATGGAACAAAAATTGCAGGCATGGGAGTGTAACTGTCAGCCATGCCTGCAACGCTCTACGAAGGAACTATTCCATCGCAGTTTTACAAGTTGGGTACAGTTACTCTCCTCAATGGAAACGTGGTGTAGTAATTGTTTCTTGCGATATACTGAGGAACATGTATTCAGCTATGGAACACACAAAATGTACAACTTTGTTGCCAAATCGTGGGATGACACCTCTTACGTCTCGACCATTCTCTCCCCGTTCTGTGTATGTACGGAATGATCTAACGGATCCACAAAGTTCACATTGTGGTTCACTCTTTTCTGGTAAGAACCATTATTACCTAGAATGTCGTATAACAGTAGCTTATGATCGTCGTGGCACAGGGAATATTTTCCTTGATATTTTTTTTATCAAGACTCCTTAGTGCGTTGTTCTACAGGCCCAACAATGACTTTTCTTGATGATCACTGAATTCCACCGAACACTCTCTGTCCGATAATTTTACGGCCTTCGATGTGTTTCCTTTTCTCATATTTCGCCTCATCTGTTTCAGCAACGATTTCTGGTGCCCCTGAGTGCTATGATGCGGTTCACACTGCACGACGGAAAGAACACCAGTCAGTCACTGTAAGCTTAGAGAAACCGAAATTTCTAATTAGACGCTCGGTTTTTCGGTAACTGGTGGTGATTCACATGGCGCAGAAGTCATATGTTTTCTGACAGTCATTTGTGTGAGTTACCGAACCAAGTACCGTTCTGTGCGTCATCCTCAGCTCTTAGGCGTCATCGGATGCGGAAACGGAGGGGCATGTGGTCAGCACACGGCTCTCCCGGCCGTTGTCGGCTTTCGTGGCCGGCGCCGCTACTACTCGGTCAAGTAGCTCCTCAATTGGGCTCACAAGGACTGAGTGCACCCCATTTGCAAGCGCGACAGCGCTTAACTTCTGTGATCTGACGGGAACCAGTGTTACTGCTGCATCAAGGCCGTTGGCTCTAATTTCTGCTACATATGTTAAAAATACGCCAATATCAGCATTCCCGGCGTAACAAATTATACAAAGAGTGACGTAATGGCCCTCTTGTGGCAGTGTGTCCTATTACCAAATGCCAAACGTCAATTGGTAAGAATACGCCAAGCTATATGGAGTGAACCACTATAGTCTCTCCACTGCGATAGTTCCAACGAGATTCCTATACCGTAAAAAGGAGCTGTACGCTTTATTTATTTAAAGAGCATGTGTCTAATTAATATTTATAGAAATTTACAGAAAGATAAGAAATCGGTAAACCCATCAGCGTAATGACCGTGGGTGACTAATCCATACACCCCACAGTTTCACTGACGTCTCAAGTTGTTGAGTGGAACGTTAAAAACTCGTCTGACACCTTTATGAAAGCGTAGACGTCCTTAAACGTTACCTGTATACAGCGACGACGGAACATTCTTGAACAGAAAGTGCCAGTTTCACATATACATCTGTACTCTGCAAGCCGCAGTACAGTGTATATCGGTTGGTACATAATTTATCAGTATCGTTTGCCCACTCCTCATCCCCACCTCTTGCTTTTCCATTCGCGGATGATAGGGGAGAAGAAATATTATAGATACCCTTCTCTGTGAGCCCTAACCACTCTGACTTTAGCGTCGTTGTCATTAAACGAGGTAAATGTTGGAGAAAGTGAAATGTTTCGTGGGTTACACAGCCTGACAAAATAGATGAGGCAATTAAAACGAGAAGAGAAATAGAAATGAAGCTTCACAGATTGGGAGGGTACGTGATTGCAATTTCGAGTCAGGCTTAAAAATAACTTTGCAGTATGAACCCATTTAGTATGATGTTGCACGCCTTCTGGTTTGGATCTGTGTACTGATTCGGTTGGAATGGTGTCATGAAAGCGTCGTATCCTCTCCTAAAGCAAGCTGGCCTGCAACAGTTGTAATTGGTCCTGGATAACCTGGATACAGGGCACAAGACGGAGTTGACGTCCGAGCTGTTTCCGCATACGTTCTACAGGAGACAGATCTGAGGATACTGTTGGCTGCGGAAGTACCTCATTATCAAGCAGACATTCATAGGGTTACGTGCCATGTGTGGACGAACATTGTCCTGTTGAAAAATGGCACCACTATACTGTCGCAGGATCTCCGTGACGTACCGTTGTCCGCATCCCGTGGTCGTGCGGTAGCGTTCTCGCTTCCCACGCCCGGGTTCCCGGGTTCGATTCCCGGCGGGGTCAGGGATTTTCTCTGCCTCGTGATGACTGGGTGTTGTGTGACGTCCTTAGGTTAGTTAGGTTTAAGTAGTTCTAAGTTCTAGGGGACTGATGACCATAGATGTTAAGTCCCATAGTGCTCAGAGCCATTTGAACCATTTTTTTGACGTACCGTTGTGTCATCGAATATTCCTGTCATTCGCTGCTAGCTGTGGCCTGAAGCCATACTCGATGGCTCCACACAGGACGGCGCCAGGCATGACACCGCTGGACCGTCCAGAACGCTGTACTTTGCGACTTGTCCCGAGGTCGCTGCCATACTCGTCGACGATGGTCACTCGGGGTAGTTCAGAACCACGAGTCATCTTTGAACGTAATGCAACGCCAATCACCGACAGTCCTTGATTTCCAGTTAAGGCACCACTTCAGACGCAGCCGTTTCTGTTGTGGTGTTCAGGGCAACCTACGCATGGGACAGTAAGCAAAACCCTACTTCGGCTGCTGCCAGTCTCCGACCACTGGCGCGGGTTCGCGGACTCCGTTACTTGTTCTCGGATGGCAGGTACACAGGTGAAGGGCCTACGATGTACCTGGTGCGATCCTCCCTTGTGGCGATCACACGTGGTCGATAGCAATCTTGACGACGAGTATGCCTGCCTTCACGTTCCCACATAGTCGAACATCTTGCTACTGTCACATCTAAATGCCCATCGGGTCTCTGTGTTGCACGGTTCGATCAGTCGACCTACAAGGTAGTCTCTTTCAAATTTTGTGAGGTGCTGCTAAGGCTTTCTCTCGGAAGTGCGCATCATCTTCGTGTCATTCACAATGTTCAGTAAAAATCTCACGCTATTCATGCTCCTTATATACCTTACCAGCCTTGGTAACTACACAAAACAAGAACTTCTCTAATGGACTCTGGTGGCTGTCTACCTTACACAAATGGTTCAAATGGCTCTGAGCACTATGCGACTTAACTTCTGAGGTCATCAGTCGCCTAGAACTTAGAACTACTTAAACCTAACCAACCTAAGGACATCACACACATCCATGCCCGAGGCAGGATTCGAACCTGCGACCGTAGCGGTCGCTCGGTTCCAGACTGTAGTGCCTAGAACCTTACACAGAGAATGGCAACTCTAATAATTTATCTACCTGCTGATCTGTGTACCTATACGAATTTACCTATCTCTGATGAATACTCGCAATGTAGGGCAACGGACTAAGTTGTATTTCTCAAACAGTCTTCGAATCTTTGAGGACCCATACCGTATTCTCAGACATTTCCCCAAGGTCTTTCTGGTGTGGCGGCCGCTGTGACCGAGCTGCTGCTAAGTCGCAGGTTCGAATCCTGCCTCGGGCATAGATGTGTGTGATGTCCTTAGGTTAGTTAGGTTTAAGTATTTCTAAGTCTAGGGGACTGCTGACCTCAGATGTTAGGTCCCATAGTGCTTAGAGCCATTTGAACCATTTTGTCTTTCTGGTAACGGGCCACAATTCAGTTCCTTACCATCCCTGTGAGTTCCTCAAGCTCTGTGTACAAACCTGTGGCGAATCGTGCAGGTCTTGGCTGCACAGCTATCTTATCGAATGTCTTTCTCGCTCTGCCGCCTCTCAGGTGCGCAAATGTGGTCACTGCTTTACATTCACCAGGCTAGATTATCAACTCTAATCTGTAGCAACAAATGTGTAAGAATAACAGTTTGACGAACGAAACAGCAAATTACTACACGTCTTGCAGAGACAGTTTTTGTTGTAGACATTGAGTTTCAGTCGCATATAGTAGCGGGAAGTGCGACAAGGATGGGTTCCCGTAAATGTAACGTGAATGTTGGCGGCTTAAATCTTGGCTGAGAAACAGATTGACGATGGCTACTGTTGGCTAGGTCTCGACTGCACAGGGCGATTCGCAATGGCGGCCGCGACGCGCCTGGTCTCTGGTCGACAGGTCTCCTTTACGCTGGCGGAGCGTGACCTTTGCGGCTCCCAGAATAGCGTGCTGATGGTCCCTGGCATTAGCAGAGAGCGGCCATCGTTTGGCGGCCGGCTGAGTGCTTAGGGCCGAAACTGCCGGCCACTGCGCAGTCACGTGGCGCCCTTGATTGAAGGCTGCTCTGTCTGAGCCTTCCCAGGCCTAACAGTTGGAGGGGTAGCAGGCGGTAAGGCCCCCTCCCTCCCCTTCTGCTCCTCCGTTCGACTTGTACACGATGTAGTCGTCAGTTACTTTGTAGCGCAATGGTGATTAACCAACTTCCCATTCTGTGATACTGAAACTGTGATTCAACCACTCTAATAGCTCAACAAAAACACCGAAACTATTACTGAACTCTTTGACTACAGATACTGTTAGACAATGTAGGGACTAAGTCTAACTTAGAGTAATTTTATTCCTGATAAATTTCAACCAACTTTGAAGCTATTACCTAAGTATAGATTATTGAACCATCATTTGTTCTTCGAGAAGCTTTCCTTGTACAGCTCTAACAGGATATCTAGAACCTACAAGTCGGACGTCCGCTTTCACCCGTGATGTAATGCTGTGGCATGTGACGTCATAGGCACGAACAGAAAAGTTGAAAATGTTTATTTCGCTTGTATATTATAGTTTGAAGTGTAGATTGTGGTGAAAGACTGATCTATAGCACAGCCCGAAGTCGTTTTAAGATTAAAGTTGAGAGTTTGCCTGTGAACAGGCCAACCCAACGAATGTGGACATGAGGACAACCGTAATTAAGGGCTTAGAACGGGGTGATGTTCGATTTTATAAATGATATTCAGGTTTTTTTTAAAGTGAACTAACAAACAAATTACAAAACTGACTTCAGACTTTTATCGTACACTCTTAAGATTGTATTATGTATTTTTTAAAGTGGGAAGCTTGTACCCAGAGGATATTACGCGACATCGACGAAAGGCCTTTGCTGAGTGCGAGGGTGGTTCGTGGGAGCTATGAACCGTACAATTTTCAACCTGGAATAAAATTTAATAACTGCTTCGACACTGATGATACTGTGTAATGTTGCACGTAGGGACATTTTTGAAAAAAAGAAAAGGTTTTAAACAAAATGGCGCCACTGTGAAACAAAAGTCAATTTTTTCAACAAAAAGTCGTTATGAAAACGTTCACCAGAAATCTAAATTAATATATTTATCGCAAATATCCTAGGTACTACAGTAGAGAAAACGACGGAAGCACAAATTACAAAATGGTATAATGTAATTACATGTATATTTCGTGAGTTATAGGTCCCACCAACTTGAAAAATATTGTTTTGAAAAAAACAAAGGTTTAAAGATTCAACTTGTGTTTTTAATATTGAAACCAAACAAATCTTTAATTGCGAACACCACGACCGTACATCTGGCCTTTTTTTCGTCGGTGTCGATACACTCTTATTTTTTCTGAAATTATATCGATTAACTGGATTCCGCTTACCAATCGAAGCGTTTTTTGCAGTAATGGGACTATTTTTCGACCCTTTTTTATTCACGTAATACGTTTGTCATTTTCAAACACTCCAGTTCTATTTCGTACAAAAAAAAAGTGAAATGGTTCACAAGGCTCTGAGCACTATGAGACTCAACTTCTGAGGTCATCAGTGCCCTAGAACTTAGAACTACTTAAACCTAACTAACGTAAGGACATCAGACACGTCCATGCCCGAGGCAGGATTCGAACCTGCGACCGTAGCGGTCTCGCGGTTCCAGACTGTAGCGCCTAGAACCGCACGGCCACTCCAGCCGGCCAAGTGAAATGACAAGTTAAGCAAAAACAAGACGAGGAATTGCTTTCAGAGTGTTTATCATCTTATGAAGAGAATTTTTGTTGAGAGTAGTGTTTTGGTTGATACTAATGTCTCTGTGATACTATTCGAAACTAAGAGAATCCCAATTCCGTCGGCAACTACCATAATATTACATCGGTTGCATTCGAGCGCTCGGATGAGCCAGACCCCCAAGCAGTAAAGCGCGGTTTTAGCATATTTTAATATTTATGGCACTCTTTATATGAATGAGTCTTGAAAATTATCTCTTTAAGTAACATTTAAAGTTAGTAAAAAATGAGCTCGGAACAAATTCTACCCTGGTCTATCCCCCTTAGTACTAGGGCATAGATTTCACAGATATTGTATTTGGATGAGTGGTTTGTGTGCGCAGTTTTGATGAAGTTGTGGGTCGAAGGAGACAGGTGATATTAGCAGATTCAACATTTGCTTCTAAACGGCTACATGCAGCTATGTCAACCTACTTACGTCAAAAGTATTTTACAGCTTAAATGTATTTAAATTACATCATTGTATTCCGCCAAATTCATTTGTCGAACCTGGTTACCCTCACATGATCACCTTCAATCGATAAACACTCGTACATACACAAAATATGTAACGTAAACAGGTGTTATCAAGCAGGTTGTCATTATCATAAACACTCAATAAATTTAAATTTTGAAGTGGATCTTAGAAGGCAAAATCCTTTGGAGCCAATATAAAAATCTTACTATTGTACAGATTAAACCTTGTCATGTTATTTGTACAAACTGTCTGTTTTTCAACATCCCGATTTGCTTTCTACTTGTATCAATGAGTTCGGACCGTCTGAAATGGTTAATTCAGCACGGCTCGCCATAACAAGAATGAATTTATTTCTAAGCACAGTAACTGCTTATTAAGACATCGGTATTCCCAGTGAAAAAAAAATTGATCCCTAATGAACGTTAAGCAAGGAGTATCAAACGAACAGAGTGTAAAAATATAAATGAAAACGCCTGTAACTGCGCCAGCACTGTGTATCATCGTGAATTCATAGCTAAAACAGTCGCAATTTGTGTTGAGAGTCTCATTAGCCTCGTCTGTTATCCACTGACGTCATCTCCATTCGGCTAACTAGATTTATACCAGCTAATACAGAGGTATGAGCGATGCCTCGCGCACCAGAGCTTTTTGTGTGCTTTCAATGTCGCTAATTAAGTCACGTCCCCTTGTTGCTACGCCATTAATCAAAACCTCGTTGTTGTGTGGATGAACGAGGATATGAATATTTGTTAGCCTCACGATTCTAAACAGTACAACAAGAGACACAACGTATCCAGCATGCAACGAAATTTTACTAATTACATTCTGTAATTACACCTATTTTTGGTCGCTTGTCAAAAGTGATAAATGAAATGTTTAGACGATTTTGTATCTTCTTTCTTGCACAGTTCCCGCTAATTTCTATTTGAATGTTTTCTGCTGTAGAAATATGTCCGATCTTCCATGGTACAGCAAAAGTCCTCAGAAATTTTCATTTTATCGTTTCATCATAATTCTCGCTGCGGTGTTTTGAAGGAGGGATTTTGTAGGGGTTATATTGATTCATGCGAATATTACTGTTATCAAAGTACTTCGTTAGATACAGCGAGCTATCTTATTTGGATGATATTCGTGTTACGTACAGACACAAAGACGAGATATATTGCCACAAAAACTCACCAGTGTTGAATCTGTACACACCACCAAGACACAATTCTCTGCAGACTCACCTGAAACAAACAAACAAACACGGAGCTATTAACTAAAAGCCAGTCAGAACTCAATCAGACAATAACGAAAAAGAGCCTGCAATACAAACACAAAACACGCAGGAAGAAATAAACACTCCATAACTATATTGAAGTTCGGCAGTAATAATAAGTCTGTTACAATCGGCAGCTCATTTACTTAACTCAGCGAAAGGAACACAGCCGAACACATCAAGAGAATCGTCAGATTTTCTTGCGTAATTTCCCATCGCTCCCATCCCTTCTCGTTTTGACCGTTGTCCACAATGGCTTTTGTCCTGATGTTTCACTAGAAGCGTGGTTTCCTCTCTCTAAGATGCGCTTATTCAGTGAAACTTTGCTTTGTTTTGTAATCCTGATTCCTCTTAGGGGCGCTCTAGTGTCAATGTCGTTCATTGTTTTGAGCCACAGAAGTATGTGCGTACGTACTAACATCTCTTTAGAATTAAAATAGTTGACATATTTCTTTATTTTCTTTACTAGATGAGAAACTCGGCTTTCCCCGAGTATTCATTTTGCCAATTTTCTATTACAAACGAAAATAAAAATTATCAGTATTTGTACTGAAATGCGGAAAAAATTTCGTTTCCACGTATTCGTGAAAACACCTTTAAAATTGTACAGTAGACTCGGTGTGAAATTATCTCAGTTAGCTTCTGCACGCTGGGCGCATCTGCTACTTGTACCTACGACGCGATTTTACAACCGTCTCTATGCAACCCCTCTTCATAGATCTGTAAAGGGTTACTGTTTACGCTTGCAGACGTTTGTGCTTTGCAGTACGAAGCTGTCAAAAGCGCTGCTAGGTGTCAGGGAGTTCCTTAAGTTGACTCCACTGAAGGAGTGTCTCAGTAGTAAAGAATAAACATATTAAAACTTCGTGGATGCTGCGACATTTTTTCACGTGTCTCATTGTTTATGACGTCTTATCTTGGTAACTGTGATAGGTAGGTTGTTCTTACCCAAACAGAAATTGTTACCTTGTAAGCGAGATATTTAGCAAGTTTGGTTGAAATCGGTCCAATGGTTTAGGAGGAGATGTGGAACATACATGCATACATACATCCATTTTTATAGTATGTATTGATATCGGGCAGTGTTAATACCTGCACTCGTCCACTCGGCGTAAAACGCCGTAGCATTTGTTTTGTTGACGTCTCACTTAATGTTTAATGTCTGATATTCACATAGTATTTACCTGTTCTCTGAGAAATTAGTGCATCTGATAAACAAGATCTGTCATAAATGCTTGGGCTGACTTTGGAACGGACGTCTCAGACCAAAAAATGAAAATGTAAATCTATAATACGCCTGAAGAACGTTCACTTTTGTTAATGATGAGAGAAAATTTTGTCAAGTTCTGTAGTCAGGAACTCATAAATGCTCACGCTGTCCTCAGCTTACTTTCACACACGCAACAAAGAAGTCGGACAATATGAGTGTAGAGACCCTTCAAACATTCCATGTCAGTATCGACTGGTTTCACGGGCTTCAGTGAGAAGCTGATGAACGGTTCTGCATATGGAGTGTCTGCTGCATACGTATACCAATAGGTTTTGGTGGCTCCACAGTAAATACAACGGATTAAGATAGGGGGAAAGTGCAAGTCATAGATTGGTCCTCCCCTACATTCGATCTGTCAGTAGACATTGTCTGGTACAACTCGAACAATATGACTAAAATGTGCTCGAGCACCATTATACCTCCTCTTCTTTCATGGGGCTCGTTCTTAAAGAAGTCGGGTAGAGTGTTCTGAATAAAGTCCTTGTAGACAGCATCTGTAGGACGATACGGGAGAACATATACTTTTAGATCTACCAGACAGTCAGCCATAATTACTTCTTACAATCCTTCTTCTTTTTTTTCCTACATTTTCCCGTTTCTCTATGGGGTAGGCATTGTAAGGTGGGTTTTGGCAGTATTACTGACAGTTGGTGGCCGGATGGCCTTCCTGACACCACCACTTTCTCTGAGGCGGAATCTGTGTATCCCATTTATCTGTGTCTAGTGTTTATCCCATGTTCAAGTGTGAGGGCGTCTTCTAAATGTTTGCGTAGCTATAACTGAGGAGGGTATGTACGTAGTCGTGTGTGGGAAACCGCCTAAGAGCCACATCCAGGCTGGCTGGCTCATCAGCCCATGTCGTCAGTCCACCAAGTGGATTCGGTCCAGGATGGCTCCTCTCCCTGAATCCCGGAAGTAGCGTTTTGACGTGCTCTGCTATCCGAGCGGGTCATTAACCGACTAACGGGTGCTTGCGTCTAGCCTGAATGGTACCACGATGATTTTCATACTTCCGTAAACGATGTTAATGGAAATTTGATATCCCGACTGTTCTAAATGTTCTCTCCTCCTTCAACAAGATCGCAGATAAAAGGGGTTTAAAGTCCCACTGATGATGTGGTCATTCGAAAAGAGAGCACAAGTTCAGATCTAACAATGAAATTGACGCCATTTCCGAGGAACTACCCTGGCATTTGTCGTAAACAATGTAGGCAAAGAATGAGAAATCTAAATGTGGACAGCTGGGTGGGGATTCATATCACCGTTTTCAGCAAGGAAAGTCTATTGTGCCACCTTGCTAAGTAAGACTGAAGGCAGGCACAGTCAATTGGTACTTTGTGCAATAACTTACCAGCTGCGGGCGCAAGACCATGCACACGTTCAAGAAGGTTATGAGAAGTATCAGAGCGACATGTGTGCTAGTGCTTAGATATTCTTGGACAGTAACATGACCATATCTTGGGGAGCATGGATGCACTTGATTAGCAAAGAAAAAGAATTTTTTGTCAACCGGAAGACTGGTTTGGACGCTACAGTGATTTACTAGGAATCGTTCTTTTAAAAGGAGGATACAGTCACTTTCTATTAATGCATCAACTGGTTACAGCTCAGGAAATTATTAGAATTCTACAATTTCAATATCTACATGTATATTCTGCAAATTACCATAAGCGTGTAGCATAATCTACATACTTTTATACTATATGATCAGGATTATCCTCATGACGGATGGAGCATTCGAAAACTAATTGTTCGAAAACGTCTGCATGAGCTGCATAAGTGTACCAATTTTATCTGCAAGATATATAAAGCATGTGGGAGCATGGAATATTTTCACTTTTCACCGTGAAGTAAGAATCTTTCAAAGAAGTTTTCACCAGTACCTGCTAGTTAATATTTTGCAACTGTTTTCTTACATTATCTCGCCTGTTAGACAAGTCTGGCCATTTGCGTGTTACTCCTTTGTGTGCCTTAATTTCGACCTGATATGGATACTGTAGTATGGTTACAGACTACCTAGTGCAGTTTGATCTTGAACACTCTTGCCGATTCACGAGCGGCCCAGTAAAATATACATGAAACACAAGCTTGTGTTGCCTAGATACAGGGGCCAGATGCTTTGCCAGCGGTACCTGTTATACAGTTTTGTTAACAAAAATCATGCCTCGTAGGTAAAATGAATCTCTCTCTCTGTCTTCATCATGTACACATTTATATCTCCCAATCAGAGGCCAGTATTTTATCAACCATTACAATGTAACAGCCACCCTCAGTGGAATATTTTGCGAGGCATTAAAACGAAACAGCTAATCAATATGTAGCCACCATCTTGACCCTGTCAGGCAAAAGCACATATACGCTGCAGCTTCTAGTGTTAGAATACAAGCCTATTTGTTTGTTTGAAACTGATAACCTTGACTGTCATGCCTGTTTAGCATATTACTTTAATCAAATGTATTTTGTACAGTTATAGAAAATACTACAGACTTCCTATGAATTTGTTTGGAATTGTCAACTACCGCTTCCTTGCCTGCTTAGAATATCATTTCAGCTAACATGTCATTTGCACAGTTATATAACAATATCTAGCCGAGTATCCGTGTTGCCTGAGTATGTATCTATTCCAATTTTCTTTTAGTCCATCTGCTCCTTCCTCATCTCTCTGTCCATCACCACCGCTCACTCTCCCAGTCCACCATTCCACTCCCCCCTCTTCCCCCACCACTCTCTGTCCATCTTCCTCTGCCCCTCTCCCTGTCGATCTCCTCCTCCCACCTGTCACTCCCCTCCTCCCCTCTCCCTGTCAATCTACGCTTCCCCCCCCCTCCTGTCCATTTCCTTATTCCCCCTCTAATTCCATCTCCCTCACCCCGCTCTCCTTGTTAGTCTCCTCCCATTTTTTTCTGTCTCCCCTTCCTCCTCTCTTCTCCCTCTGTCCATTTTCCCCTACCCTATCTCTGTCCATCTCCTCTTTCTCCTGCCTGTGCCTAGCTCCTTCTTCCTTCTTTCTGTCCATCTCCTCGTCCTCCCTTCTCTTTCCATGTTATCACACGCATCCCAATAGGAGGACGGTCGTTCTTACCCCTACTATGCTTCTTTCCAAATGTAACTAGAATGTGTACCAAATTTGACCGAAATCGTTCCAGGGATTCAGGATGAGCCTTTTACCTGTGGCTTTCTCTGCATACGCACATGTCATACTTATTTCACACATACGAGTATTTAACAAGTTTCACGCTTATTTGTACACATATTTCACAGGTATGTCCTTCGAATTTTGGCCAGCAGTTTTATTTCCGCACAATTCAGTGGTTATGACATTGTATCTCGTGAACTATGTGTTGTACAGTTATACGATTATACTTGTACATTTAGTGATATACGAGACTCCTGTCTACGAATGGTGTTGCGTATATAGAGTTAGTAGCAAAGGAACAATAAACTGAAACGTCATGCGTGATGCAGCAGACTTTCACGCAACTCAGTATTTGACGTCTTATCTCGATAATTATTCGTTGTACAATGACATATTTTTGTATGCACATTCAGTGGCAAATGTGGATAATGTCTGCAAAAAGTGTTGCAAATAGAGTTGGTAGCAGCGAAGTAATAAACTGAAACGTCTTGCATGATGCGGCAGTTTTTCACGCATCTTAGCGTTTATGACGTTACGTCTCCTGAAGTAAGTGGCGTAAAATGATGTAAGTATTCTGGAACATTCAGTGATACAAGTGAGCACTGTGTGCAGAATGTGTCACATATATAGTTACTACTAAAGAAGTAATAAATTAAAGCGTCACGCTTCATGTGGCAGTTTTACAGCATGAACAACATGAGTTTTGTGAGGGTGGTCAGCGAGAAAAAGTTTCATAAAGGTTCGAAATTAGGTGTAAAGCTTTTGGCAAGTGTCGAAGTGCCTCATTCGCTAATACCAGATGACTTTTATCGTGTTGTGGGCTGTAATGCTTTTTCACCCTCTTCCCCGTGCCTTTGACAGTTGGGTAATTCTTACCCCCACCGTGAGTTCTTTCAGACAGTAGCTGACATGTGTACCAGGTTTGGTTGAAACTGGTCCAATGGCTTAAGAGGAGATGTGGAACATACATATCTATTTACAATTTATATGGTTACAAACAATTTATTTGCTGAAACATTTAATTTGGGGCTGCATTGCTACTTGAAAAAAGTGTTTACCAAAATCGAAATTTCCCCATTGTGAAGTGCAGAGTAGCATGTAAGTTAGATGAGTAGTGCCACGTATATTTTGATAAATAATACAGGAAATTGAGATGCAGAAATATTTAATTTTTGCAGTCTTTGCCCTTGAACCAAGTGAGAGCCAAAATATCGAATCTGACTCGTTGCCAAGAGGGAGGTACAAGTGGGATACATCATGATTGGCATTTCGTTTTAAAGGTATAAAGGTAATTAAAATGCTAGGTCGTGATTGGGATATACAGCTGTGTGTGTGTGTGTGTGTGTGTGTGTGTGTGTGTGTGAGTGCGTGCATGCGTTGGAACATTGTTAATTAAAAGTCTATGATGTATACTGTAGTCTCTATAAAATGGGATGGTGTCCTGATACGCAGAAACCACACCCTTTACCTTTCTGCAAGAGTAAGATTCTTTAACAGCATGGATAATTTGTCGTGCAGAAATTGGTGATAAACAATTCCTGTTCATTTATCCCGTAAAGTGTATGGCCATCTGAATCTGCCATCCACAATTCCTCTCCACACCCTGATACTAAAGCAAACTTACCACTTTCTTTTCAAGATCTCTCGAGGGTTTGCATGTGACCACGCGTGATTTCTGATTTATTACATCACCCTGTGTGCATCCAGCTTTGTTCTAAAACAAAATAAAAGCTGTGAACTGTGAACCTTCAGCACTCCGTCTTAGAATCCACTGGCAGAACTGTAGTGTGGTAACTAGGTGTTGCGGGCTGGGAGCTTTCACACGCTGTAAGCGATGCGGATAAAGTAACAGCTCGTGCGGAATTGAGGATGTAAGAGCGTGATTTATGCCTTAACCAACTTCAATTTTTCGCACACTTGTTTCAGGATCGTCAACAATTTGGCGCAGCACTCGCTCCTATACAGGGTGAGTCACCTAACGTTAGCGATGGATATATTTCGTAAACCACATCAAATACTGACGAACCGATTCCACAGACCGAACGTGAGGAGAGGGGCTAGTGTAATTGTTTAATACAAACCATACAAAAATGCACGGAAATATGTTTTGTTAACTGCCGGCCGAAGTGGCCGTGCGGTTAAAGGCGCTGCAGTCTGGAACCGCAAGACCGCTACGGTCGCAGGTTCGAATCCTGCCTCGGGCATGGATGTTTGTGATGTCCTTAGGTTAGTTAGGTTTAACTAGTTCTAAGTTCTAGGGGACTAATGACCTCAGCAGTTGAGTCCCATAGTGCTCAGAGCCATTTGAACCATTTTGTTAACACAAACCTACGTTTTTTTAAAATGGAACCACGTTAGTTTTGTTAGCACATCTGAACATATAAACAAATACGTAATCAGTGCCGTTTGTTGTATTGTAAAATGTTAATTACATCCGGAGATATTGTAACCTAAAGTTGACGCTTGAAACCTCCGACGTTCAGTTACGTGTTGTAACAAACACGGGCCACGGTCGGCGAGCAGCATCTGCAGGGACATGTTTACGATGACGACCGTGTTTACGAGTGTGGCTGTAGTGCACTGTTGTGGTTTGATCTAGCTGTCGCAGTGTCCGCATGTAGCAAAATGTGTGTGAAATCTTATGGGACTTAACTGCTAAGGTCATCAGTACCTAAGCTTACACACTTCTTAACCTAAATTATCCTAAGGACAAACACACACACCCAAGCCCGAGGGAGGACTCGAACCTCCACCGGGACCAGCCGTACAGGTCATGACATCAGCGCCCTAGACCGCTCGGCTAATCCTGCGCGGCTCCGCATGTAGCGCTTGCTGTTATTGTTATTCTGCATTCGTCTCCGCACGCAGACCAACTGTAGTACACCGTGTTACCAGACGTCTGTGATAGTGTAGTGTTGTAGGAACTGTGACCATGGTGTATTCGAACTCTGAAAAGGCGGAGATGATACTCATCTATGGCGAGTGTCGACGAAATGCAGCTGAAGCCTGCAGGGTGTATGCAGAACGGTACCCGGACAGAGAGCATCCAACGTGCCGCACATTGCAAAATATCTACCGCCAACTGTATGCAACAGGTATGGTCGTAGCACGCAAACGGGTCCGTAACAGGCCCGTCACAGGAGAAGCGGGTGCAGTTGGTGTGTTAGCTGCTGTTGCCATGAACCCACACATGAGTACACGGGACATTGCTAGAGCCGGTGGACTGAGTCAAAGTAGTGTCATGAGCATACTGCATCGTCACCGCTTTCACCCGTTTCATGTGTCGCTACATCAGCAATTACATGGTGAGTCCGCAGCTCGTGGTCGTACGGTAGCGTTCTCGCTTCCCACGCCCGGGTTCCCGGGTTCGATTCCCGGCGGGGTTAGGGATTTTCTCTGCCTCGTGATGACTGGGTGTTGTGTGTTGTCCTTAGGTTAGTTAGGTTTAAGTAGTTCTAAAGTTCTAGGGGACTGATGACCATAGAAGTTCAGTCCCATAGTGCCAGTGTGCGATTTGCAGGGGATGATGGGGGGGATTTCCCCCCCTCTGGATCAGACCATCCCCTCCTCTGGTCGTAATTTATGTATCCCAGCCTGGGATGTTTATTTCCCACGCACTGGAGTAAAACGTTACATATAATGTAAATTTGTGGAGCCGAACACTGAAAGTTTTTAATAAGTCTTACTATTAACACTATTAATTTGTTTCAGTTTTCTATCATCAGAATAAGTACAACTGTTCACAAATGTGCCTCTACGTTGTGAATTCCCCTCGTATATCTGTACCCGCATGTGGATGATTTTTTAAATAAGCTTTACCTATAATGTACTTTTAAAGATATAACAAGGGATGGCTTTTCTGATAATGCATACGTGTCAATAGTGAGTTTCGGCATTAACATCTACTTATAAATAGCTGTTTAACCATGCGTAACACCACGGTCCAAGCTAGTAACATATATAATTCTGCTAACCCCCTGGTAGAAGCACAAATCGCACCCTGCATAGTGCTCAAAGCCCTTTCAACCATTTTGAATTACATGGTGATGACTTTAATCATCGAGTGCAATTCTGTCAATGGGCATTAACAGAGAATGCGTTGCAGTTCTACCTGTTTACCGATGAAGCGGGTTTCACAAACCACAGGGCAGTGAATCTACGGAACATGCATTACTGGTCCGTGGACAATCCTCGCTGGCTCAGACAAGTGGAGCGACAGCGACCGTGGACTGTAAATGTATGGTGCGGAACCATTGGCGACCACCTCATTGGTCCTCACTTCATTGCAGGGGCCCAAACAGCTGCAACATACATCGCATTTCTACAGAATGATCTGCCAACGTTGCTCGAAAATGTCCCACTGGAAACGCGTCGACGTATGTGGTATCAGCATGATGGTGCACCTGCACATTCCGCAATTAACACTAGGCTGACCCTTGACAGGATGTTCGACGGGCGTTTCATAGGACGTGGAGGACGCATAAATTGGCCAGCCCGTTCTCCTGATCTTACACCTCTGGACATCTTGAAAGAACGTATTGTGGCAGCCTGCGGCGACATTACACCAGATGTACTGCAGCGTGTACGACATTCATTACGCCAGAGATTGCAATTGTGTGCAGCAAATGATGGCCACCACTTTGAACATCTATTGGCCTGACATGTCGGGACACACTCTATTCCACTCCGTAGCTGAAAACGGAAACCACGAGTGTACGTGTACCTCACCCCTCATAGTAATGTACATGTGCGTCAGTGAAAAAGACCAATAAAAAGGTGTTAGCATGTGGACGTAATGTGCTGTTCCAGTCTCTTCTGTACCTAAGGTCCATCACCGTTCTCTTTGGATCCCTAAGTAATTCGGTGCTCTCCGATACACACGATCGAACAGCGGAGGAGTGGTACTCAAGCGTCAACTTTAGGTTACAATATCTCCGGATGTAATTAACATTTTACAATGCAACAAACGGCACTGATTACGTATTTGCTTATATGTTCAGATGTGCTAACAAAACTAACGGGGTTCCATTTTAAAAAACGTAGGTTTGTGTTAAAAAAAACATACTTCCGTGCATTTTTTTTATGGTTTGTATTAACCAATTACACTAGCCCCTCTCCTCACGTTTGGTCTGTGGAATCGATTCGTCAATATTTGATGTGGCTTACGAAATATATCCAGCGGTAATGTTAGGTGACTCACCCTGTATATCTGGCACTTGAACTGCTCGATGTCTACCGAGATACCTTGTCTTTGTTGCCGGTGAATTTGTGTCTCTATTTTCTGTAATAACCTTCTGTACATTTTTTCAGACGGAACGAGACGTTGAGGCTGTCGTTTGACGTTTATGACACTTGACTGCTGATTAACGCTGTTGGCTAAAAGGTAGCAGAATTCCGTGTCCGTCATTTCCCGCATGTAATATAAGACCCCATTTAACGAGTTACGTTGTTCGCGCTACACATAACCTCAAAACAATAAGTGCGGAAAGTTGTAATTGTTATGCTTGACCGCAGTATCACAGTCAGAAGACGAAGTAGATTTCCCGACCATGTTATAGTTCTGGCTGGAGATTTTAATTTGCCGGATATAGACTGGGAGACTCAAACGTTTATAACGGGTGGCAGGAACAAAGAATCCAGTGAAATTTTTTTAAGTGCATTATCTGAAAGCTACCTTGAGCAGTTAAACAGAGAACCGACTCGTGGCGACAACATATTAGACCTTCCGGTGACAAACAGACCCGAACTATTTGAAACAGTTAAAGCATAACAGGGAATCAGTGATCATAAAGTGGTTACTGCATCGATGATTTCAGCCGTAAATAGAAATATTGGAAAAGGTAGGAAGATTTTTCTGTTTAGCAAAAGTGACAAAAAGCAAATTTCAGAGTACTTGACGGCTCAACACAAAAGTTTTGTCTCAAGTACAGATAGTGTTGAGGATCAGTGAACAAAGTTCAAAACCATCGTACAATATGCATTAGATGAGTAAGTGCCAAGCAAGATCGTAAGAGATGGAAAAGAGCCACCGTGGTACAACAACCGAGTTAGAAAACTGCTGCGGAAGCAAAGGGAACTTCACAGCAAACATAAACATAGCCAAAGCCTTGCAGACAAACAAAAATTACTCGAAGCGAAATGTAGCGTGAGGAGGGCTATGCGACAGGCGTTTAATGAATTCGAAAGTAAAGTTCTATGTACTGACTTGGCAGAAAATCCTAAGAAATTTTAGTCTTATGTCAAAGCGGTATGTGGATCAAAACAAAATGTCCAGACACTCTGTGACCAAAATGGTACTGAAACAGAGAATGACAGACTAAAGGTCGAAATACTAAATGTCTTATTCCAAAGCTGTTTCACAGAGGAAGACTACACTGTAGTTCCTTCTCTAGATTGTCGCACAGATGACAAAATGGTAGATATCGAAATAGATGACAGAGGGACAGAGAAACAATAAAAATCGCTCAAAAGAGGAAAGGCCGCTGGACCTGATGTGATACCAGTTCGATTTTACACAGAGTACGCGAAGGAACTTGCCCCCCTTCTTGCAGCGGTGTACCGTAGGTCTCTAGAAGAGCGTAGCATTCCAAAGGATTGGAAAAGGAAACAGCTCATCCCTGTTTTCAAGAAGGAACGTCGAACAGATGTGCAGAACTATAGATCTGTATCTCTAACGTCGATCAGTTGTAGAATTTTGGAACAAGTATTATGTTCGAGTGTAATGACTTTTATGGAGTCTAGAAATCTACTCTGTAGGGATCGAAAAAGACGATCGTGTGAAACCCAGCTCACGCTATTCGTCCACGAGACTCAGAAGGCCATAGACACGGGTTCCCAGGTAGATACCGTGTTTCTTGACTTCGGCAAGGCGTTCTATACAGTTTCCCACAGTCGTTTAATGAACAAAGTCAGAGCATATGCACTATCAGACCAATTGTGTGATTGGATTGAAGAGTTCCTAGATAACAGAACGTAGCATGTCATTCTAAATGGAGAGAAGTCTTCCGAAGTAAGAGTGATTTCAGGTGTGCCGCAGGGGAGTGTCGTAGGACCGTTGCTATTCACAATATACATAAAGGACCTTGTGGATAACATCGGAAGTTCACTGAGGCTTTTTGGGGATGATGCTGTAGTACGTCGAGAGGTTGTAATAATGGAAAATTGTACTGAAATGCAGGAGGATCTGCAACGAATTGACGCATGCTGCAGGAAACGGCAATTGAATCTCAATGTAGACAAGTGTAATGTGCTGCGAATACCTAGAAAAAAAGATCTTTTATCATTTAGTTGCAATATAGCAGGTCAGCAACTGGAAGCAGTTAATTCCATAAATTATCTGGGAGTAGGCATTAGGAGTGGTTTAAAATGGAATGATCATATAAAGTTGATCGTCGGTAAAGCAGATGCCAGACTGAGATTCATTGGAAGAATCCTAAGGAAATGCATCCGAAAACAAAGGAAGTAGGTTACAGTTGTTCGCCCACAGCTTGAATACTGCTCAGCAGTGTGGGATCCGTACCAGATAGGGTTGATAGAAGAGATAGAGAAGATCCAACGGAGAGCAGCGCGCTTCGTTACTGGATCATTTAGTAACCGCGAAAGCGTTACGGAGATGATAGATAAACTCCAGTGGAAGACTTTGCAGCAGAGACGCTCAGTAGCTCGGTACGTGCTTTTGTTAAAGTTTCGAGAACATACCTTCACCGAGGAGTCAAGCAGTATACTGCTCCCTCCTACGTATATCTCGCGAAGAGACCATGAGGATAAAATCAGAGAGATTAGAGCCCACAAAGAGGCATACCGACAATCTTTCTTTCCACGAACAATCCGAGACCGGAATAGAAGGGAGAACCGATAGAGGTACTGAAAGTACCCTCCGCCACACAGTCAGGTGGCTTGCGGAGTATGGATGTAGATGTAGATTCGAAGTACAGAGACAAAAACACATAGAGTAAGAAAAAAGCACTGGGATTCAACAGGAATGTAGCCTTTAACACTGATTACTGACCGTCCTCAGCACAAGTAAACTGCACTGCAAAACTGAAGGACGAAATACATACAGTAACAGAACATATTAACGCATCAGTAGATACATATGAAACGTGCGGGAAAAATTTTGCCAAAAGGTCTCCTAGTGATGCGAAGAAAGTTCGAAGTCACCTGGTGTGAGTTTATCGAGACTATAGTGCCAAATGCAGCTGGTTCGCCGGCCGCTGTGACCGATCGGTTGTAGGCGCTTCAGTCCAGAACGGCGCTGATGCTACGGTCGCAGGTTCGAATCCTGCCATGGGCATGGATGTGTGTGACGTCCTTAGGTCAGTTAGGTTTAAGTAGTTCTAAGTCTAGGGGACTGGTGACCTCAGAGCCATTTGAACCATTTGAGCAGCTGGTTCCGCAATACGAAACAATTGAAGGAACAGGAAGAGACAGAGTATGTCAATCAGCTAGCACTTTGGTGGTGTTATTGATTACAACAGGGCTCAGAGACAACATTCGGATGACTTGACATGGGCAAGAATCGTCGGGAAACTGGAAGAAGGACGAAGTGTGACGATTGTAGCCCAGGAGTTTGGGATGGCTCAGAGCACTGTTTCAAGTGTGTGGGGAGTGTTCCGGCCGACAGGCACTGCTGACTGAAGGAGAGAAGCTGGTCGACCGCGGTCAACTACAGCAGCAGATGACACTCTGCAACGAGCAAGAAGTGACTCTCAAATAATGGATACAGTTGCAACCACATTTAGCAGGAGTGCAAGGCACGCAGTCTCACACTCCGCAGTGGAGCAGCGACTGTATGGATGTGGTCTCTTTAACCGACGATCAGTACTTTGTGATCCCGTTGATACCCACATATCGGCGGCAACGTTTATAATGACACCAAGAGCTTAGGGACTGGATGAACGAGGAGTGGGGTCACATACTCTTTTCGGATGAGAGTAGATTCAAAATCAGTTGTCCTGGACCTATCCTCATATAGCGAGAGGTGGGAACACTTCATGCGCCCATGAATGTTATGGAACATGATCGCCTCGGTCGTCCATGTGTTACAGTGTGCGGAGGCATTGTGTTGGCATATTAATTTCCAAATCTTCTAACACGCTGCTCTCACCGCTAAACGTTATTGTGACACTGCTCTCCTTCCCCATTTCTGTCCTTCAAATCTTCTAACACGCTGCTCTCACCGCTAAACGTTATTGTGACACTGCTCTCCTTCCCCATTTCCGTCCTTCAAATCTTCTAACACGCTGCTCTCACCGCTAAACGTTATTGTGACACTGCTCTCCTTCCCCATTTCCGTCCTTTCAGGGATGTATTCGGCCATGACTTCATTTTTTTTGGATGACAATGCAAGACCGCATCGAACAGCGCATGTGGAGGGGCACTTGGATCGAGAGGATATTCAACGAATGCACGGGACTGGCTTGTCTGTGTCCTCGAATTAAACCACATGCAGCATGTGTGGGATGCGTATGGAGAGCAGTTGTCAGCCGTGCAGGTGGAGGAAGGTTCAAATGGTTCAAATGGCTCTGAGCACTATGGGACTTAACTACTAAGGTCATCAGTCCCCTAGAACTTAGATCTACTTAAACCTAACTATCCTAAGGCCATCACACACATCCATGTCCGGGGCAGGATTCGAACCTGCAACCATAGCGGTCGCGCGGTTCCAGAGGAGGAAGGGAATGCCCTGCTGTTATAAGAAATCCTTGCCAACCTCGTGGCCAGCATGGGAGCACGTTGCAGAGCGTGCAGCGTCGTTCACGGTGATCACACACGCACGTCTCGTACAAATTTATTCGCCTGGCGCCGGCAGCGCTAATTCGGATTACTTGGCTTGTCGCCGGCCGCTTGTCACCTTTCCGTTGATGACAAGCTTCAAAAACATTGACTTTCGCGCGTTTTAATTTTTCTGGAAATCCTCGATTTTGCCGTATCCTTCCACAAACTCGAATTTTCTTTTCAAGTAACTTCTCCGCAAGTTCTACACTATTATAATAATTATCCATGTAGAGGTGATGCCACTTTCCATCAGAAGGTGTCAATAGTCCCATCACTGTTTTTGCTAAAGGTTGTTCAGCGCCGGAATATATCTTGAATGAGGAAATGTATCCCGTTCTCGAATCACACAGCATCCGAATGTGTATGCCATATCTCGCAATTTTCGACGGGTTGTAAAATTTAAAATTTAACTGTCCACGCTACGGTATCATTTCATCAACTGAAATGTTCTGACTTAGATTAAACATTTCTTTAAACCTTTTCGAAAAATAATCAATTACGAATTGCACTTTGAAAAGCCGGTCGGCATTCTCAGATTTATTGTTGTTGTCGGAAAAATGGAAAAATGGTAATACAGTGGAAACTCGATTAACCGTCATCTTCGGGACTGTGGTCGTCACGGTTGAGCGAGTAGACGGATAACAGAAACACTGTATTTAGTCAATTTCTTCTGCCTTTTTGATGTTCGAGCTTTCACCGCGGCAATATTTCGTGTTTTTCGGAGCAGTAGTGCTTGCGTTGCATTAGCCTCTTCTTGACTTTCAAACCATTCTATACACCTGGACAGCAGTGTTTCGACCTCTGAATGGCTAATAGTTCGTTTTTCCTCATGGTTTGAACACTCGTCTTCATCAGCTCCTTCTTCTTCTTCCTTGATGGCACTTTCGCTGGTAACAGTTTCGTCAACACTCAAAATTTGAAAACCCCCGTCCACTTTGTCACACTCTAACCATTCTGATACTTCTTCTGACGTCAAATTTGTGCTGATTTGTAAATTATTGCACAAATTGACCATCTCGTCAACTGTCACACACTCAGTTTCCTCCGATTCTTCACCTCTAGGTTGAGGCCAAAGTTTATTCCAGCCGTTCTTGAGATCTGACACTGACAAATCACTCCATGCACTGGCAACATTGAAAATGGCATCTTTAACACTGTAAGACCTCCAAAACTGTTTTACAGATGTTGATTCGTCAGATGAGAGCAAATTTTCGATAAATATTTTTCTATAACGACGTTTCATGTTTTCGATGATTCCCTGATCCATGGGCTGTATAAGTGAAGTTGTGTTTGCTAGAAGGAAGAGACATGTTATGTTGCCGTCATCACTTTTCATTTCACAAGTAGGGTGCGTTGGGGCATTGTCTAATAGCAATAGCGCTTTCTGTGGCAACTTTTTTTCAGCCAAATGTGCTCTAACGTGAGGTACAAATTTTTTGTGAAACTAGTCAGAAAAAATTGATTTATCCATCCAGGCACTCTTCTGGGCGTAGTATTGTGCAGGGAGAGCATTCAAAATCAAATTCTCGAAAGCACGAGGTTTTCTTGATTTCCAAATCACAAGTAGGGGTAGCCTATGATTGCAGGTCGCATTTGCGCAAACCATTGCAGTGATGCGATCTTTTTGTACTTTGAAACCTGGAGCAGCTGTTTCAGAGAGTCATGCTAATGTCTTTTGTGGTAAAGCCTTCCAATGAAGCCCAGTTTCATCACAATTGTAAACTTGCTCCCTAACAAGATTCAATTCAGCCATTTTTTCTTTAAATTGCTCCCGGAACTCAGCAATTACAGAGCTATCGGCGCAGAATTTTTCTCCACTGATATCCAGTTGGCGTATGCCATGACGAAATTTGAACTTGTCGAGCCATCTGATACTTGCTTTAAAAGACGAGTCACCATCAAGTTTGTTGTTCATTTCAACAGCCTTGGCCATTATTATAGGCCCTGAAAGTGGAATCCCCTGACTTCTTGCTTGTATAAACCATCGGTACATTGCAGTGTCCAATTCATCATATTTTGCAGGTTTCATTGTCTTTCTTGTTCGCACATCTCCATCCATGCTCTGCATTGTTGACACATGTTGTTCTATTTTATCAGCATCACGTTTTATATCGTTAACTGTTGCTCTTCCAATACTGTAAACCAGCGCTACACTTGTCGCAGTTTCGCCCTTTCTTAAGCGTTTTATAACTTCAAGTTTTTGATTAAGTCCTAAAACAACACGTTTACGTTTTTCAGACATTTTATCAAGTCACTGTATCACACACACCTGCACTAAATACGGTAATGTAAAATATTAGTCAATAAAGCTTATTCAAGTGGAAAACACGTAACACGGCACAGCCCGCTAGATACACTGCGACAATTACAGTCTTCTCGCCACAACTGGAAACCGATCCAGTGGTGTTTGTTGACTCACAAGTGAGACAAAGACAAGAAAAGGGGGAGATTGTTAGCGCGTGAACTGAAGGTCATATTTTATGTACCATTCTACGGCGGGCGGGTACATTCACTTCCCACGAAAATAGAGTAAATAAACAAAGCGAACGCGTCACTGCACCTTACAGCATTCTGTTATTACAGTATTATTATGCTGTTACAGCAGTGACGGTTAACAGAAACTGACGGTTAATCGAGTTTTTACTGTACTTGTGTGAATCGGTTTCGGGACATCGTTTTGCGAAATATCGGTGTGTCTATCAACGGATTCTTTGACCAGTAATGATCGATCCTTGCTTTTTTTTACAATTCCCATAAGGATAGCAAGCCCAACACCCTTTCTAAGTTCTGGTCCCGTAACGTCGACAAATTTGGCGATTTTTAATCCAGTTTCCTTCTATTGCAATTTTGACTGTAATACTTGTTGGTTTCGTTGCTAATATATGTAAGTAGATCGTTCCCAATATATAATTCTACGATATCCGCTACGCTCTGTGTATCTTTGGGAAATATGTGTGGACCCGGAGATCCTTCAAATTTATTATTGGTCCTCAGTAAATTAAGGTCTGTCTTCTTTTGATTCATCCGATTCAGTTGGCAACCGTAGCGTTCGCCGAATTATTCTTGGACGTTTTTCACTATCTTCCGACGATTCTGCTTCACTTTCATTATTTTGATATCCAATGTTTTCTTCCCAATCGGCCAAGTCGTCCGGAACGTCAGACAAGACGTCCGCGCATTCATCGTAAATAATCATATTGTCTCTTTCGTCTGCCATGATGAAAGTGCACACGTACTTATAAAAACAAAAAACTGGTTGACGTGTGTAACTTATTGTTACCTAAACAAAACACCAACAGAACGAAAAAGATACTAAAGTGCTGTCACCGGCCACTGCGCGAAACTATGCTCACGACACAACTGTGGTGTCGCCGGCCGTTGACCGCTATATCGCGCACGACACCACTGTGGTGTCCCCGGATGGCAAAGTGTTACGAACGATGTCCCGCATTTTGTAATGTCCAAAGGACCATGATAAATCACGATGACTTCAGTGTAATTTCTGTTCGTCTCATTTCGTATTTCTTTCGGTTACCGTCTGTACTATACTGCAGCAGTTACGTCTACGTATGGTCCAAGTTTCATCGAGTCGTGCTACTTGTCAGTGACGCATCATGCGAAAGTTACTTTCGTTCTTAAGATTTGCTCAATACTATAATAACCCAGGAATTGACAATTATTTGGTCCCACGTGTTTGTTTACAGGACTCCTCTTCTAGTTGTGACTGGAACTATGTCCCGTGAGAATATGTAACTTTTTTTAACGCCTTGTATAATATTATTTAAACTACAAATTTTCTAATGAGAAGCGGACAGAGACTATATAAATAGGGCATTTTTCTTGCACTGGTCTAATTTCTTCGCTTAAACAACGGCACAGTTCGTCCAGGCCCATGCTCTGTACAGGTAAAGTAACTCGATGGGATTAATTACTTACTAAGCGAGTCTAGGATATGAACAACAGTTCGCAGAATGAGGTAGTTCTATTCTAGTCCTGGAATACCACCACAAAGGCACGGACGGATGCGGCGGCAAGCGACTCAGAGACGCTGCAGGAAGCGAGGAGGCGACTCCACGACCTGTCGAATCGGCGCACATCTAGCGGCGACCGGCACTCGCAAAGGCACGCGGTTTCTTCTGCAGAGCACTCGTCCAGCGCCCCACATGTCCTACGGAGCGGCACTGACCGCATGCTGTGACCTAGCAGTCCCTGAAGTATGGCTGCGTGTGTACGCTGCATCTATTACTTCGTTGCTTTCTCTCTCTCTCTCTTTTTCATCATCATCATCATCATTTAAGACTGATTATATCTTTCAGCGGTGAGTCTGGAGCATAGTCCCCCTTATAAAATTCCTCCATGATCCCCTATTCAGTGCTAACAATGGTGCCTCTTCTGATGTGAAGCCTATTACTTCAAAATCATTCTTAACCGAATCCAGATGCCTTCTCCTTGGTCTACCCCGACTCCTCCTACCCTCTGCTGCTGAACCCATGAGTCTCTTGGGTAACCTTGCTTCTCGCATGCGTGTAACATGACCCCACCATCTAAGCCTGTTCGCCCTGACTGCTACATCTATAAGGTTCAATCTCAGTTTTTCGTTGATTTCCTCATTGTGGACACCCTCCTGCCATTGTTCCCATCTACTAGTACCTGCAATCATCCTAGCTACTTTCATATCCGTAACCTCAATCTTACTGATAAGGTAACCTGAATCCACCCAGCTTTCGCTCCCATACATCAAAGTTGGTCGAAAGATTGAACGGTGCACAGATAGCTTAGTCTTGGTACTGACTTCCTTCCCTTAAATATGATGCTGGCAACAATCAGAGCTCTCTCTCTCTCTCTCTTTTCTTTTTTACAGATTCTGCGACAAGCAATACAGCAATAGCCGTCCTCCCTCCCGCTACCACAGGACGGAATATGTGTACCCCAACTATCTGCCTGTTTGTGTGAAAGTAGGAGAAAGTTCTATAAATGTCAGAGAGATGTGTAACGGAGGCGAAGAGGCGGGACTCGGGTACAAACCCGGTATTCACCCAGCTGGATGTGGGAAACCACCTAAAAACCACAGTCAGGATTGGCACCACACCGGCCCTCGTCGTTAATCAGTCGGAGGATTCGATCTGGGATCTAGCGCATCTCCCTGCACCGGAAGTGGCGCTTTAACACGCACAGCTGCCCGGGCGGGTTTAATTACCAACACAATAAACAAAGTAAATGATATTAACTATTATCCTTCAGACGAAACCACTTCACTTAAATTGAAGAACTGGTGACTTTAAAATTCGTAAATAAAAGACACAATTTTAGTTTTAGGCAACAAGGCAAGGTTTCGTATTAAGTATGTTCTCTCTGTTAACCATCCCATACCCATGCAAATATTCTTCTCGGGTTTGAAATCGGATCATATTGTGCAGATGCCACAATATTTCGTCGATGCAACTGTCCGACATCTTCATGTGATGGTAGGTGCTGTTGTCACTGCTTCAAAGCGCAACTGATGATAGGCCCGTGGCGGTGGCATCGAAATTTATCAGGCCAGGAGCAGGCAATACGCGTGCGCCGGAAGACGCTGCCAGGTGGAGGGAAGTGTCGTTCATATTGCACACTGCCGGGAGACTTTCACGCGTGCGCTGTGGGCAATGATTGTGCTGCCAGAAGTTCCTGTGGTTAAAAGCTGAATTAAATCTCAGCATTGCGCTGCGATGAGTCATGTATTGTAAGTTCTTATTTCTTCTGTTTTATTGTAATGGGGGCCAGTGCTCGATTTCAGGCGGCGCTTATGTATGGCCTTCCCTCAAAGACGACGCTCAGGATATAACTTCGGTCTTCTCGTAAAACATGCGATGCCCCGTGTCCTGGTAATGCTGCGCTACCGTTGAATTATCACGTTGGCCCAGGCGTGTATGACGATGGTGTCCAACACAACGTCCTTGCACCGTTCCGCATGTCTGCCCAACATACGATTTCCCACATTGGCATGGGATCTTATACAGGGTGTTTCCGTAGGAGCGTGCAAAAATGTTACTGGATGTAGCGAATGCTCCACTGAACACTTTGAGAACTGGAACCTGTAGTCGGAGAAGACAGCTTGAGGCGATATGGAAGTAAACTTGTCTACCGCTTTGTCTAGCATTATTGTTTTCCAGCTTATTTACAACTAACATGCGTACAAGTTTACACGTGCTGGGCTGTTTATTAACATGTACATTCTTTATTTCCTACAACGAAACAAGGAGGACGAGACTTTACCAGGAAGTCATGATGCACCTTGTCCATAAGGTGGCTCTGTTGTAACGTATTTACATTGCCCCGTGATAGAACGTTCTATGAATCAACGACAGACACATTCATTACCTGTGCGGCTGGTCCCGGCAGAGGCTCGAGTCCTCCCTCGGGCATGGGTGTGTGTGTTTGTCTTTAGGATAATTTAGGTTAAGTACTGTGTAAGCTTAGGGACTGATGGCCTCAGCAGTTAAGTCCCTTAAGATTTCACACACATTTGAACATTTTTTGAACATTCATTACCCAGTGCTATTCAGAGACGTACAGTGCAATAGAGCAGTACAGTATTTCCTGGTCGCTGGATTGGAAGCGGAGGTCCTATTCCGTGGCTTGGGAGGTCACCTGACCTGAATCCTCTTGATTATTTATTAAGAGGATATCTAAAGTCACTTGCGTAGGAGACCTAAGTGAACACGGAAATGGAATTAGTAGCCAGAATTGTAGCTGCCTGTGATGTGATTCGAAACACACCAGTGATATTTGTCAGGGTGCGTCAGAATCTTGTTCGCCGATATTATGCTTGCATTGAGGTTGATGGCCATCAGTTTCAGCACATTTTGTACGATACAGTACAAATGGTACGTTCACTGTGTCAGTGATGGTATTTACAATTGATTCATGTGAATAAAAAAGTACGCATTAATGTGATTTTATTGCTACTATCTCCTTAAATTGGCTTCCCCGACCACGTGTTCTGTACCTCAAATTGTACAGTGGAGCACCCTTTATGTCCTGTTAAATTTTTGTAAGCTCTTACGGAAACACCTGTATACGCACGTTTCCTGAGGCCAAGATTACCTTTGACAGTTTACACAACATTATCGAACGGTAAATCGAGGGAGAGTATTTTCAAAAGATGCGTCAGGAAAGGCTAAAACGTGACATACATACCTATGTTAGATCGCCGTAAGGAAACTGTTTCTATCAAGAGTCACCAAAATGCTGCAGCACGGTGTTTCCACAGTTTCACAACGGTTATCCTTTCATTCAGTGCTCCCCTCTATCTAAGTCCAGACACATTCGCAGATACACGACGGTGGAAAAAAAAGACTGTCTTGTCCACTTCATGTACACTACTGGCCATTAAAATTGCTACACCACGAAGATGACGTGCTACAGACGCGAAATTTAACCGATAGGAAGAATATGCTGTGATATGCAAATGATTAGCTTTTCAGAGCATTCACACAAGGTTGGCGCCGGTGGTGACACCTACAACGTGTTGACATGAGGAAAGTTTCCAACCGATTTCTCATACACAAACAGCAGTTGACCGGCGTTGCCTGGTGAAACGTTGTTGTGATGCCACGTGTAAGGAGCAGAAATGCGTACCATCACGCTTCCGACTTTGATAAAGGTCGGATTGTAGCCTATCGCGATTGCTATTTATCGTATCGCGACATTGCTGCTCGCGTTGGCCGAGATCCAATGACTGTTAGCAGAATATGGAATCGGTGGGTTCAGGAGGGTAATACGGAACGCCGTGCTGGATCCCAACGGCCTCGTATCACTATCAGTCTAGATGACAGGCATCTTATCCGCATGGCTGTAACGGATCGTGCAGCCACGTGTCGATCCCTGAGTCAACAGATGGGGACGTTTGTAAGACAACAACTATCTGCACGAACAGTTCGACGACGTTTGCAGCAGCATGGACTATCAGCTCGGAGACCATGGCTGCGGTTACGCTTGACGCTGCATCACAGACAGGAACGCCTGCGATGGTGTACTCAACGACGAACCTGGGTGCACGAATGGCAAAACGTCATTTTTTCGGATGAATCCAGGTTCTGTTTACAGCATCATGATGGTCGCATCCGTGTTTGGCGAAATCGCGGTGAATGCACATTGGAGGCGTGTATTCGTCATGGCCATACTGGCGTATCACCCGGCGCGATGGCGTGGGGTGCCATTGGTTACACGTCTCGGTCAGCTCTTGTTCACATTGACGGCACTTTGAACAGTGAACGTTACATTTCAGATGTGTTACGACCCGTGGCTCTACCCTTCATTCGTTCCCTGCGAAACCCTACATTTCAGCAGGATAATGCACGACCGCATGTTGCAGTTCCTGTACGGGCCTTTCTGGATACAGAAAATGTTCGACTGCTGCCCTCCCCGCACAGTTTCCAGATCTCTCACCAATTGAAAACGTCTGATCAATGGTGGCCGAGCAACTGGCTCGTCACAATACGCCAGTCACTTGATGAACTGCGGTATCGTGTTGAAGCTGCATGGGCAGCTGTACCTGTACACGCCATCCAAGTTCTGTTCGACTCAATGCCCAGGCGTATTAAGGCCGTTATTACGGCCAGAGGTGGTTGTTCTGGGTACTGATTTCTCAGGACCTATGCACCCAAATTGCGTGAAAATGTAATCACATGTCAGTTCTAGTATAAAATATTTGTCCAATGAATACCCGTTTATCATCTGCATTTCTTCTTGGTGTAGCAATTTTAATGGCCAGTAGTGTAGACGGAACTTCAAGTGGCTGATAGTAACTACACGATAGTGAAGGGTGTAACAATGCTCGCGTCATAGTTTTCCTAATGCTCCTTTGCTACGACTGTAGCCGACAATGTTGCTTCCACTGCAGCTTGAGCCCTGAAGAGAAAGAGAATTACACGGTAGTTCATTCGGAGGACCGGTTATCGGTTTGCGGCGCGACACTTCGGCTTGTTCACCTGCCGCGCGGGCGGCAGCGCCATCTGCCGGCTACAAAGCGGTGGCGCCGGGCAGGCCGGTGGTGCAGAAAGCGGCGTCCGCGTGTGGTGCGCGCCCAACCGTGGCGGCCTGCGGACAGCGCCCCCTGTCCAGATACGCCCACGCAGCCTCAGCCGCAGGCCGACAGGTACCTGCCGGCTCCTAACGGCTCCACGGCAACCAACCACCACACACCACGCCTCTTGCCGATCTACCCACACCTGCATCTCCGTCTCCTGCAGTCTTTTCTAGTCATACCAGACACGTAACATTTATGTTTCGTTCACAGCAGGAACTGTCAGTGGAGTATTGGTGAACTGAAGCATATACGCTACTGCGTAAAACTTAATGATGAAAGTACAAATGGCTCTGAGCAATATGGGACTGAACTTCTGAGGTCATCAGTCCCCTAGCACTTAGAACTAATTTGAACCTAACTAACCTAAGGATATCACACACATCCATGCCCGAGGCAGGATTGGAACCTGCGACCGTAGCGGTCGCGCGGTTCCAGACTGTAGCGCCTAGAACCGCTCGGTGACTCCGGCCGGCCAATGATGAAAGTAACTTCCGCATGACGTGTTGCAGCCAAATCACATAGCTTGACTGAATTTGGATCATACATACAGTGCGTTTAAAATTAGTTGCGACTTTGGACGTTTGGCTGACCAGAGTGGGACGTGACGCCGTTTCCCAGGCAACACCAATGGCGAGGCTGCTTTCCCTGACACGTCACCAGCGGTGCGTTTGGTAAAGCGCCCGTGTTGCCAAACCACGAGCAAACAGTACCACGTGGCGTCACGCAGTAGATGCGTCAACGTTCGTCAGCTCTTGCTGTACAGTCGTATTTTATGGCACTGAAATGCAACAGGGCATTACATCTGAATAAGAGATTTGAAATAAGAGTGTTGTCCGGGGTCACCGTTCACCAGCTGGGAAAATGACGTTCTGCTGCAAAATATTGCTCGTAATTTGACAATAGTAATGAACAGAGCGCCATACCACACTGTTGCGATGTGTAAATCCCCAACAATGCAGTGGAGGAAACGGGATGTTTGCTCTGCGTGCAAAGAAATGTTGCACGAGATGAAGTTGAACCGAACACGTATAAATCGAAGTTAATGACGTTATGCTGCAAAACATTGCTCGTAATTTGACAATAGTAATGAACAGAGCGCCATACCACACTGTTGCGATGTGTAAATCCTCAACAATGCAGTGGGGGAAACGGGATGTTTGCATTGGGTACAAAGAAATGTTGCACGAGATGAAGTTGAACCTAACACGTATAAAGCGAAGTTAATGAAACTTGTAGTGCCGTATAAACCAAAACTTCACGCCATCAGGTCGAAGAACTGGCTAAACGTGAAGGGCGTAGTTTAATCAGGCATCCTCCGTATCATGCTGATTTAAATCCGACAGAGTGCACGGGCCTAGGCGAAAAGTAATGTGCCAAAACGGAACAACAAGTGTACGTTCACTGAGAATCAAATGTTGACAAAAGAAGTCACTGCAAATGTTACACGACAGGACTGATCTTGGTTTGTCAGCCATATCAAGAAGGCAGTTGAAGAGACATAGATTCATGAAGGATTGTGAAGAGTTTTGACGAATACGTAACTTCTCTTGTTGCCACAATAAAATCTGCTTCTTTTGTCAAAACACAGCAGAGTTCAGAAGTATTAATCTCACCAACATTCTAACGCAGTTGAAGTTGCGACAGAATCCTGAAATAGTGTGTTATTAAACTAACAACTGAGTACTAGTCAGGTAAAAAAAAAATGGCTCTAAGCACTATAGGACTTAACATCTGTGGTCATCAGTCCCCTAGACTTAGAACTAATGAAACCTAACTAACCTAAGGACATCACACACATCCATGCCCGAGGCAGGATTCGAACCTGCGGCCGTAGCAGCAGCGCGGTTCCGGACTACTAGTCAGGTCAATAGTTTAGAAACAGTCCTTTCTTAGTAAAAGATCAAACTTGTAGCTTCTTCACTTATATTGTCGCAAAACCCATAGCAGTTCTTGTTTCAGCAGCTATCGATGACTTTCAATAACTACAATATTTAACTGAAAAAATCTGTAGTCGCTTGAATATCGCCGTAGATATGGAAGTTTCGCATATCAGTCATACGGCGAAACACTGTCGCCTTTGCGCGCTATCATTTGCCAGAATCTTGTTTCGATCTCTCAAACCATTTATGAAATACGAGGAAATTGTGAATATTTCATTCTGCTTTTTTCACCAAAGCACGAGTCCGTGACGGAGCGCTTTACATACATTGCATTTCCAGACAGCTATCCTTCAAAATTTAAATTCATTATATTGCCTGCATTTAATACACTGCAAGATGCAACCTAACACACACAATACACAAATTCACAGCGACACCTACTCGTATTTTTCACTGTAAACTGAGAATTTTTTTGCAGGAGTTTACCTACTATGGATATATCACAATAACTACGACCATTAACGAAATGATAGGGGTCTCATCATCAAGCTGACGAATTAAACTGTAAGCTGTGCGAGAATCAGAGTTTTTTGCAGAATAGTTTCTCTAAAGTCGTTTTAGAGAAATCGCAGATCCGTCGGCTCTCTGTTCACGCAGTCAAGCGACCCTGCCAGGTTCCGCGCCAAGCAGGCCTGGCATTATACTGTGGCCATCTGCTGACGCGTCCAGCACACGCTGGCAACTACGCTTCTCTCCACTCGCTCTGTACTGAACTGTCAAAAGTCGCAACTTATTTTAAACGCACTGTAGAAAGAACTGCTACAGTACAGAACACAAAGTAACTGAGAAAATACTTAACGAGAGGAACAGAAATGACACTTTTATTCAAAGACAACAATTACACTTATGTCATCGGGATCATGACGGTCCCGTGCACGTAAGAAAAGGTGGGATGTGGTTTTTAATACGGTGTATAACCACAGCGGCAGCGCATGCTGAGCAAAGTTCTCCCAAGCTGGCCATAAACTTGGCAAGGAGTTCTCATGGTATGGCGTTCCATTGCTACATCAGCGCGGTTGGCGAGAGCTAGACGACCATTGGTGCAAGCGAAGCGGACGTCGCGAAATAGGTCTTCTGAACGCATTTCACATGTGCTCAGTGGGATTTAAGTCGGGATGAACGGGCAGGCCAGTCCACTCGTCGAATACCTTCTCGTTGCAAGAGCTCCTATGCCTGCGCTGTTCATTGCTGTCGCACATTCTCGTTCAAAGAAATGAAGTCAGGACCGAATGGACCCATGAATAGAAGCACATGAGGAAGAACTACCATGTCACAATAATGATGACCAGTGAATGTACCGTGTTCAAAGATTTGGAGGTCTGAACGCCCATGCATCATTATGCCTCACAACACCATAACACTCGGACCACCAAAAACGGACATGTTCGACACCTGAGTCCAATACGTGTAACTACCTCTCACCGAAGCAGAGTACTTCCAAGATTGTCGAACATGTTCGTTTTGGCGGTCTGTGTGTGCTATGGTTTGGGGAGGCATTATGAGGGGCGTTTGAAAAGTCCGTGCCAAAATAAAAACTACTTACGTGTTTGGCGTAAACCATTTTTATTTTTCGACACAGCCTACTTTAAGACTTACACACTTCGTCCAAAGCGGTTCTCATTTGTTGATCCCTTCCGCAGCTCGTGGTCTCGCGGTAGCGTTCTCGCTTCCCGAGTACGGTGTTCCGAGTTCGATTCCCGGCGGGGTCAGGGATTTTCCCTGCCTCGAGATGACTGGGTGTTGTTGTGTCTTCTTCATCATCATCATTCATCCCCATTACGGGCGGAGGAGGGCAATGGCAAACCACCTCCACTAGGACCTTGCCTAGTAATGCGGCGCGGGTCTCCAGCGTCGCTCCCCTACGCTCTGTCAAGAAGTATGGGACTCATCATCATCATCATCATCTGAATAATAGGAATTCTCCAAGTATGCAAAATAGCTATTAGTTGGTGCAATCACCTCCTCGTTTGAATAAAATCTTTGTCCCGCCAGCCATTTATTCAAACTGGGGAACAAATAGTATTCCGAGGGAGCCACGTCTGGAGAATACGGGGGATGTGAAACGAGTTGGAATCCTATTTCCATTAATTTGGGACCACAGCTGCTGAGGTGTGTGATGGTGTATTGTCGTGATGGAAAACGACTTTTTTGCGGTCCAATCGCCGACGTTTTTCTTGCAGCTCGGTTTTCAAACGGTCCAATAACGATGAATAATATGCACCTGTAATAGTTTTACCCTTTTCCAGATAGTCGATAAGGATTATCCCTTGCGAATCCTAAAAGACAGTCGGCATAACCTTTCTGGCCGAAGGACTGGTCTTCGCCTTCTTTGGTGCAGATTCGCTCTTGTTAACCCATTGTTTAGATTGTAGTTTGGTCTCAGGAGTATAGTAATGTATCCATGTTTCATCCACAGTGACGAAACGACGCTTAAAGTCCTGCGGATTCTTCCTGAACAGCTGCAAACCATCCTTGCGACACTTAACTCGATTCCGTTTGTGGTCAAGCGTGAGCAATCGTGAAACCCATCTTGCCAATAGCTTTCTCACGTCCAAATGTTTATGCAAAATATTATGTACCCATTCATTCGAGATGGCCACAGCACTAGCAATCTCACGCACCTTAACTCTTCTGTCATCCATCACCATATCATGGAATTTATCAATGATTTCTGGAGTCGTAACCACCACAGGGCATCGAGAATGTTCAGCATCACTTTTGCCCAAATCGCCACTCCGAAAATTTTGAAACCACTTATAAACTGTTCTAATCGAAGGTTCAGAGTCACCGTTATGTTTATCAAGCTTCTTTATAATATCCTGAGGCGTTTTCCCTTTCGAAAAATGGTTCAAATGGCTCTGAGCACTATGGGACTTAACTTCTAAGGTCATCAGTCCCTTAGAACTTAGAACTACTTAAACCTAACTAACCTAAGGACATCACACACATACATGCCCAAGGCAGGATTCGAACCTGCGACCGTAGCGATCGCGCGGTTCCAGACTGAAGCGCCTAGAACCGTTCGGCCACCCCGTCCGGCGTTTTGCCTTTCACAAAGTAGTGTTTAATCACCACACTTAAATTCTTCTTCGTCCATTTTTTGACAATCACTAGACTTTATTGATTCACACGAATCCCAAACACAAAGAAATAGACCAATATGGCAGAAACCTGGTGTGTTTTTTTTTTTTCCAAAGATGCTACTAACTATACATGACCTCGATACGCGCCGGTGGTGCCATCTCTCGGACTTTGCACGGACTTTTCAAACGCCCCTGGTATGTTGTAAGGCCGTGCTGACCTTCAGATCTTTGAACTTGGTAAGCTACCCGATCAGCGTTGTTCTAACATTGTACTCTTTCACCGTATGCGAGCATTCGGCCCTGACTTCATTTTTATTCATGACAGTGCGCGAACGAATCGAAGAGCGCAGGTGGGGAACCCTTTTGACGATAGGACATTCGGTGAATGAACGAGCCTGCCCATTCTCCGGACTTAATGACATCGAGCACAAGTGAAATGCGTCGAGGAGCATTCAGGTACGACCATACAGCAGCTGTCAACCGCGCTGGTGCAGGTATGGAACGCCCTGCCAAGAGACCTCTTTACCAAATTTGTGGCCATCATGGGACCTCCCTGCAGAACATGCATGCGTCCAGCGAAGCGTCGTGATCGCGGTGATTTAAGTGTAATTATTGCCTGAAGTATGATTTCTGTTCGTCTAATTGCGGATTTCTTTTAGTCACCTAATGCACTATACTGTAGCAATTCTGTCTTTGTGTGGTCCACGTTTCATAGTGCTATGTTGCTTGGCAGTGACGCATCATGCGAACGTTACTTTCATCATACGGTTTTGCACACAAGTGTATTTGGAGACAGCAATCTTCTCGGAAATTTAAAACTTCGTTCGCCTCAGATACTAGAATACACACTCCAGACAAAAAACTAGTCGCTCGTAGCAAACATCAAGCTTACAGCTTGTAACAGCGCCTGTAGCCTTGTTATTCTCCTTACTTCTATGAGGGAAAGATTCTACCAGTTTCATCAGGCATCTTATATCCAGCCGAAACCACTCGCTGGTGAGCAGATCCAGTACAGCCACGAAATTGCGACGATATTGATTGCTACGTTTCACCTGCCGTCCCAGAAAGCACCGAACATTTTCTGTGATATTAAGATCAGCTTACTTAGCGGGCCTGTCGAGGTACGACAGGGTGTTAGGATGTTCACCAAACCAGTAACGTATCCATTCAGCCCTGTGAACACGGCTACTGTCATCTTGGGAAACGGGTGTGTCCACAGCGTACTCATCATCAAGATGCTGAAAAAACGGCAACACTTCGTGATCGAGACTGTTGAAATAAACATCCCGCTTCACGTTCACGGTAGCCTGAGCGAGTGGGCCCAACTCATGGTACAAAAGACGCAAAGAAAACATTAATGAACCACCGCCGGCCGGAACTACAACCTCCACACACTGCAGTTTAAACGCCTAATTCTGGCGTCGGTGCAAATGACAGCATTCCCCATTTGAAAAGAGGCGAAATGGCGATTCGTTCGATCACACTGCACGCCTCCCGTCGGCGGCTGTCCAGTTTCTGAGCTTTTTGGCCCACTGAAGAGGTGCAGCTTCATGTGCTGCTTTGAGCAATGGCCTGTTTCAACGTACGCATATCCATATGCCCATTCCATGCAGTTTCCTTTGTAATGTTCTCTCGGAATATGGTAGAGATGGGCCTGCATTCACTGATACAGCGATTCCTGTCGGGTTTGACACGGATTGTCGTTGACAAGGTGTGACAGTCATCTCTGGTCACTGTCAGTTAGGATCTTACGATGTGCTACGTGGCTGCGACTGGTATACCATTCCTTGCAGCCGCATCGGAGAGTCCGCTCTGATACAGCAATAAATCAGGAAACTTCATTCACCGTGCGGACATGGGAATGTCCAAATACGATAGCTCTTTAATGCCATTCTCTCACATCACTATGTGGACCCATCTTCCTGGGCTGATACCGTACAACTGACTGAAACATACTGGCCACTTCACTCACATAATCTGAGCCAGCGGCAGAGAGCCACATAACTTCTCGGTACTAGTTCCGCTTCGTCTACAGAGCTCCAAACTATCCAGTGAGATTTTTTAGGGAGGAGACTAATGTTTTACCATGTGAGCTTAGTTCAGCATAGTCTGTAATCATTGTCATCAGCAGCTATATCGACTGCGAGAATGATGGTTGCATACCTATGAACAACACACTGATTTCCTGCGCATTTGATAAAAACCAAAATTAGAGCTGTAGGCTGCGCGTTTTTCATTGGCCACTATGTTGGTAAGAGTTCATATTCTGTCGCTGTAACAGGATAACACTCCATCGCCTGAGTCAGCCGCACATGTGAAAAACATGGTTATTACATCGTTCTCCATTGATTAGATGGCATTAACAGCTGGTAGAGAGGCTACATGCGCCTATGCACGGTAGTGCAATGGCTTTCTAGCTGCAGTTAGTTTCTTCGACTTCTCATGATGGAAGAACTTTGCCTTTCCCATACAGAATTTGGCACCAGTATCCTGAATTATATACCAGAACTCTCCCTAGTGTCTCACGGATTGACGGAAAATGAAAAACCTCTTGGTAATCAAACTGTTTCAAGGGGACATTAAGCACGACTGTCCATGCTGTTAGCCGACAGAAGTACACTGTTTACCACCAACGGGTGGGTTTCCTCCCATCCTTTCGTCTCATTCCATACGCAGCCACAGAAATGAAGAACACTACTGTGCGTTTCACAAGCACTCGTTTCGGTCATCTTATCGTATAAAACAACCCGGAAGAGAGTGGAGGCAAACCACATACTCTAGCAGTTTTCCCAGCACAACAGTGTGATACATCCGGTTTATTTTGAATGCGACTAACTCGTGAGTGGCCATTAATCCACCAAATCATTTGCCACTTCATCGTTGGGTAACAATAAATTTGAAAATGTGATCAACGATACCACCCAAATCCTCCGTTTCCGTATGAGGCACCTAGAACATGTCCCTTATTATCACTAGTTATAGTAAGCGTGTGAAGATTATCGTAGGTCCATCTACTTTACCGCTGATATTCGAGGCAGAGAAAAGACTCTCTAGTTATGAGTATCAAAAATTGTCGATAAACGCAGAACCGGAGAAAAAACGAAAGGTTAGTGTTTCACGTCACGTTGACGGCGATGTTACTATAGACTGAGGTAAACTTGTACACGGATTGGAGGGGAAAAAACCACCGGTGTCCTTTTCAGAGGAATATTCCTAACTTTATGCAAACTCCATTTTTTGTTCCGTGCAGTGTATCACGAGTTGTAACTTATCTTAATATGCCGTTACGGTAGCAGCGTTATTCAAATGGTTAGCGAGTGCGGAACGTCGTTCTCCTTCGAGTTGTCAGCAGTTATACTTGAATATGGTATACGTACATCACATAGAACCACAGAGGGCGAATTTGTAAAATACGAGGGTATGGCAATACGCAATGCAAGTAGCATGGTATTTACATGTGAATAATATGGACAGGCCCACTAATTTATGAGCATAAAACATTGTAAAGCGTGGGAAAAATGAAACTGGCCCGGAAAACATACTGCCTGGCAAAAAAGTTAAATATCAGGAAGGGGAGGAGAGAACGAAGTGAGATTTCACGGATTGAAACAGCATGTGATGTTATTACAGTGATTACGAACTCGAGCGAAAATTACAAAGGACTTGGCAATGTGAGCCCACTTATTAGTTTGACGTTGAATCCCCTCTGTCCTGGGTGTACTCTCTGATCCGGTTGGGAAGGGTGCCATCAAAGCGTCCTATCCTCTTCTGAGGCAAGCTGGCCCACTACTGTTGCAATTAGTTCATGATGTCCTGCATGTCGGGACCACGACGGAATTGACGTGCGAGCTGTTCTGCCTGGGACAGATCTGGGGATGTGGCTGGCCAGGGCAGTACCTCAAAATCATGCAGAGTCATAGAGACACGTGCCCTGTGTGGCTGAGCGTTGTCCTGTTGAAACCTGGCACAATGATACTGTCGCACGAGAGATAACACATGAGCACCTAGGATCTCTGCGCGTACCGTTGTCGTTGTGCCATCAGAAAAGGCTCAACCATTACCAGCTGTGACCTGGATTGCACACGTTGGCTCCTCAAAACATTAGGCCAGTAGTAACAGCGCAATTTATCGCTGAGGACAATGCTACGCCATGCATCAGCACCCCATGCTTACCGGTTGCGATACCACACCAAACGCAGTCGTTTGTGTTGTTTCGTCAATGGCAGCCTACGCATTGGGCGGTAATTCCTTGGTCCAGATGGTGCTAGTGGTGCGGGATAACGCAGGATGCTTTAGGGCATCGATTACTTGTTCTCGAAAGACAGGCGCATATGCGAAGGAGTTTAGGTTGTTGCACAATACAGAATTTCTCCTTTGTGGTGGTCAGATGTGGTCGACTGGAGCCTTGGCGACCAGTTTGCCTTTCCTCACGTTTCCATGAAGTTCAACGTTGGGTCACTCTCATATCCGAGTGCCTCTCAACAGCTGGATGAAGACCAACAATGAGACCCCTTTTAAACTGTCCTTCAGAGTGATTACACAATATCTGACACTGTTCGTGTTCCTAATATACCCTTCCAGTGGTGGTAACAACACTAAACACGAGCACCTGTAATGCGCATTGGTGGCCGTTGCACCTGTCACGGAGACTTGCAACTCTACTCATTTAGCTCCCCACTGATCCTGTGTATGTGGACGAAGTTACGTTGACATACGGTCACATCTTCTGGGTGCTTTACTTCCTTTGTCAGGCGGTGAATTCCATACTGCTTAAGACAAGCATTCTAAATGGCGCAGGTTGCCTATAATAAGGTGCATGAAATATCTTGCGATCCATCTTTATTTTGGTCACATTATTTGACGTATGTCTGCACTCAGAACGTAATTCCTGCAATGTAGTTATTGTTTGATGTATGTAGCGGGCACTTCGTGCATGAACAGGCCTGCAGACACAGAGTTTGATTTTTATTCCTGTTATAAAGTATTGAAAATTGTTCGCAAGTCCCATTTTTCCCGATAGAGGGACTAATTGACAGTATAGTGTCATCGAAACCGGTCGCATTTGAATAAAGAGATTTAAACACACGGATGAAAGTGTTACCAATAATTCTCTCCACATTTGTAACAAGCTTTATACGTAGGTTTCAGAGTAAGCAGTTGAAAATGGCGTATCCCCGAAATCAGTGTGAAAATGAATGACTGTGAGCAGAATAATGTCAAAGTCAAAAATGAAACTGCCTTTCAACTTTATTTTCCGTTATGTGTGACAAAGTTTACCCCAAATACAAGCTCAGATCTATGTTTCTCCGCACTCTGCGCCCTGGCATATCTGGTCTACAGGTACATACCATCATTGCTATTAACAGAAACCTTGCTTTTGCTTACGCCTTTGTCCTGCAGGTTTCGCGGGGTCGGCGTGATTACAATCGGATTCGGCAAGGCCTTTCCTGACATCACCCTGTATCCCCCTAGGACGGAATCAGTGTACTCCAGCCGTCTGCGTCTAGTGTTAATCATCAAATAGTGCGAACGTGTTTCAAATGTCTGCGACTAGAGTAACTGAGACGGGACATGGGGAGCAGCCCTGTATTCAGCTAGTGGGATGTGGAAAACCGTGTAAAAACACATCCAGGCTGGCTGGCATACTGGCCCTCACCGTTAATCTTTCGGGCGCATTGGATCCGAGGCTGGTGCGCCTACCCGAGTCCAGAAAACAGCGCATTAGCGCTAACAGAGAGAGACCATTTTGTAATATTATTTTGTATTCCTGCAATACTGACAAAAATCGTCGCTTAGACTGTTTGAGTGAGGTGAGGAAACTGCTGACTGAAACGAAAATTGCGATTCCATTTAAGTGTTTCCGGGAGAGAGACTCTTGAGACAAGGGTTTCAGTCGGAGAAGGTAAAAGCTGGGAGACTTGTTCCAGATCTGAAGGTGGTAGTTGGCTCACAATCTCTCGGCGCGCGGCTGCAGACACATTGCGAGGGAGCTTCCTGGTGCTCTAAATATCGCCTGGCGAGGTCACGCGGGCGCACTCGAGCGGAAAGTGGCGCTTGCCGTGCCGTCCGCAGCGGATGAGCTGCTAACTGGGATAGGGGGGAGGGTGGGGGAGAAAGGGAAGGCCGTGCGTGCAAGCTCTGCGCGGCACAGGGCGCTGCGGCCGCAGGCCCGGCCAGTATTTGGGTCGACCTCCAGACTCATCAGCGTTTCGCGTCGGTCAGGCGGAGAGCACAACACATTTCCCATCTCCTCTGCTCCAGTGACCAACTAGCTCTTCACCTTGCCAGAGAGAAATGCACTGTTCGCGTCCTCTGCAAGGAAGCAACTAGCGTTCTGTGTTACACACTGATGTGACAAAAGTCATGCGATACAATATACATTTCCGTATGTGGCGGTAGTACCGCGTACACAATGTATAAAAGGGTACTGCATTAGCGGAGCTGTCATTTTTACTCTGGACATTAATCTGGTAAGGTTCCCGACGTGATTATGACCGGACGACAGAAATTAACAGATTCTGAACGCGGAATGGTAGTTGTAACTACACGCATGGGACGTTCCATTGCAGAAATCGTTAGGGAATTCAGTGTTCCAAGATCCACTGTGTTAAGAAAGTACCGAGAATACCAAAATTCAGGCATTATCTCTCACACGGACAACGCGGTGGCCGACGGCCTTCACTTAACGACCGAGAGCAGTGGCGTTTGCGTGTAGAGTTGCCAGTGCTAACAGACAAGCAACACTGCCTGAAATAACCGCAGAAATCAGTGTAGGATGAACGACGAACGTATCCCTTAGGCCAGTGCGGCGAATTGCGTTAATGGGCTATGGCAGCAGAAGACCGATGTGACTGGCTTTGCTAGCTTGCTGCGTCTCGCCTGGGCTCGTGACCATTTCGGTCGGAACCTAGAAGGCTTTAAAAACGTGGCGTAGTAAGATGAGTCCCAATTTCAGCTGGAAAGAGCTGATGGTAGGTTTCGAGTGTGGCACAAACCCTACGAAGCCATGGACCCACGTTGTCAACAAGGCACTGTGCGAGCTGGTGGTGGCTCCATAATGACGTTGGCTGTGTGTACATGGAACGTACTGGGTCCTCTGGTCCAACTGAACTGATCATTGACTGGAAATGGTTATGTCCGGCTACTTGGAGACCATTTTCAGCCATGCACGGACTTTACGTTCCCAAATGCATTTTCATAAATGACAATGCGTCATTTTACTGGGTAACGATTGTTCGCGATTGGTTTGAAGAATGTTCTGAACAATTCGAGTGAATGATCTGGCCAGCCGTATCGCCCAACACGAATTTCATGGAAAATTTATGGGACGTAATCGAAAGGTCAGTGCGAGCACAAAATCTTGCACCGGCAACGCTTTCGTAATTATGGACTGCTGTAGAAGCAGACTCAGTATTTCTACAGGGGACATTCAACGACTTTCTGAGTCCATACCACATCAAGCTGCTGCACTACGTCGGCGAAAAAGCGGTCCGACACAATGTTAGGATGTATCCCATGGCTTCTTTCACCTTCGTCTATTTTGTCTTCAGTACGGACTGTCCTGCCCACGCAACCGAGCAACGAACAGTCATTCGCGACTACACTGTTATTAAATGTATTTCGGTTACTGAAATTGTATTCTGTGATGAACTGTTATTCTGATCACCGATTTCTGTTCAGCGTGCCTAAGTACCCCAGGAGCCGAGGTTTCATCCTCTTGTGAGCAACAGTTTGCGAGTTATTAGCATTTTATCGATGTTTGATGTAAACTGAGCACTGTCGGAGATTAAAGCTGTGAACACCAAACTTGGTGTTAGGGTTTAATTATTCATACGTACACCTCAGATTATTTAAAAGCTCGAACTCCCATGTATAAAGCAGCTTCAAACTTCTGGTTACTTTACAAATTAGTTAATGCGTTAAATATTTCACGCCAACTATGTAAACGAGGAAAGCTTAAAAAAAAATTAGACATTATCTCTGAATATTTATTTTGTAAATAAAAACCGCCTTTTCTTTGCTGCACTGTATTTTATTTCTCCCAAAAGCGTTTCGCCTTTTTCACTGTAAGGCATCGTCAGTGGGATCTAGAATGGTACAATTTCGTTTTGATATGTGTTATTATTATATATAATATTATATATATATATTATAGATTATATAATGCTAAGATAGAGATTTAGGAACCAGGTTTTAAATTGTAAGACATTTCCAGGGGCAGATGTGGACTCTGACCACAATCTATTGGTTATGAACTGTAGATCAAAACCGAAGAAACTGCAAAAAGGAGGGAATTTAAGGAGATGGGACCTGGATAAATTGATTAAATCAGAGGTTGTACAGAGTTTCAGGGAGAGCATAAGGGAACAAATGTCACGAATGGGAGAAAGAAATAGGGGAAGAATGGGTAACACTGAGGGATGAAGTAGTGAAGGCAGCAGAGGATCAAGTAGGTAAAAAGATGAGGACTAGTAGAAATCCTTGGGTAACAGAAGAAATATTGAATTTAACTGGTGAAAGGAGAAAATATAAAAATGCAGTAAATGAAGCAGGCCAAAAGGAATACAAAAGTCTCAAAAATGAGATCGATAGGAAGTGCAAATGTAAGGCTGTAGAGGCTTATATCACTAGGGGTAAGATAGATACTGCCTACAGGAAAATTAAAGAGACCTTTGGAGAAAAGAGAACCATTTGTATGAATATCAAGAGCTCAGATGGAAACCCAGTTCTAAGCAAAGAAGGGAAGGCAGAAAGGTGGAAGGAGTATATAGAGGGTCTATACAAGGGCGATGTACTTGAGGACAATATTATGGAAACGGAAGAGGATGTAGATGAAAATGTAATGGGAGATACGATACTGCGTGAAGAGTTTGACAGAGCACTGAAAGACCTGAGTCGAAACAAGGCCCCGGGAGTAGACAACATTACATTAGAACTACTGACGGCCTTGGGAGAGCCAGTCCTGACAAAACTCTACCATCTGGTGAGCAAGATGTATGAGACAGGCGAAATACCATCAGACTTCAAGAAGAATATAATAATTCCAATCCCAAAGAAACCAGGTGTTGACAGATGTGAAAATTACCGAACTATCAGTTTAATAAGTCACAGCTGCAAAATACTAACGCGAATTCTTTACAGACGAATGGAAAAACTGGTAGAAGCCGACCTCGGGGAAGATCAGTTTGGATTCCGTAGAAATATTGGAACACGTGAGGCAATACTGACTCTACGACTTATCATAGAAGAAAGATTAAGGAAAGGCAAACCTACGTTTCTAGCAACTGTAGACTTAGAGAAAGCCTTTGACAATGTTGACTGGAATACTCTCTTTCAAATTCTAAAGGTGGCAGGGGTAAAATACAGGGAGCGAAAGGCTATTTACAATTTGTACAGAAACCAAATGGCAGTTATAAGAGTCTAGGCACATGAAAGGGAAGCAGTAGTTGGGAAGGGAGTGAGACAGGCTTGTAGCCTCTCCCCAATGTTATTCAATCTGTACACTGAGCAAGCAGGAAAGGAAACAAAAGAAAAATTTGGAGTAGGAATTAAAATCCATGGAGAAGAAATAAAAACTTTGAGGTTCGCCGATGACATTGTAATTCTGTCAGAGACAGCAAAGGACTTGGAAGAGCAGTTGAAAGGAATGGACAGTGTCTTAAAAGGAAGATATAAGATGAACATCAACAAAAGCAAAACGAGGATAATGGAATGTGGTCTAATTAAATCTGGTGATGCTGACGGCATTAGATTAGGAAATGAGACACTTAAAGTAGTAAAGGAGTTTTGCTATTTGGGGAGCAAAATAACTGATGATGGTCGAAGTAGAGAGGACATAAAATGTAGACTGGCAATGGCAAGGAAATCGTTTCTGAAGAAGAGAAATTTGTTAACATCGAGTATAGATTTAAGTGTCAGGAAGTCGTTTCTGTAAGTATTTGTGTGGAGTGTAGCCATGTATGGAAGTGAAACGTGGAAGATAAATAGTTTGGATAAGAAGAGAATAGAAGCTTTCGAAATGTGGTGCTACAGAAGAATGCTGAAGAATAAATGGGTAGATCACATAACTAATGAGGAGGTATTGAATAAAATTGGGGAGAAGACGAGTTTGTGGCACAACTTGACAGGAAGAAGTGATCGGTTGGTAGGACATGTTCTGAGGCATCAAGGGATCACCCATTTAGCATTGGAGGGCAGCGTGGAGGGTAAAAATCGTAGAGGGAGACCAAGAGATGAATACGCTAAGCAGATTGAGAAGGATGTAGGTTGCAGTAAGTAGTGGGAGATGAAGAAGCTTGCACAGGATAGAGTAGCATGGAGAGCTGCATCAAACCAGTCTGAGGACTGAAGACCACAACAACAATAACAACATGGGTTATTTGTAGATTATAAAACAGTTCACATCTCGTTTTTATGTAAGTAAGTGATTACTTACAGTTCTTCGAGTTTTTGTTTGGCTTCTGAGTTTCCTCTCATGACGTCACACGCTGGAGGTCGCACTATAGCTCTGTTTACGAAACATAACCATGTCTTTATGTTCCGAACATTTTTCTTCTGCTTTTTCGTCTGGTTTGCCCTTATTATTGTGATGCACTCTCAGTCTTTCGACAATCTATGATTTCAAGACGTAACTACAGCGAGTTCACTATGTGTCTCATCCTGTTTGGTTTGTTTACGTACATGTTGGCACCCTAACGAAGTATATGTTGAAAACTAATTGGTTCAAATGGCTCTGAGCACTATGGGACTTAACTTCTAAGGTCATCAGTCCCCTAGAACTTAGAACTACTTAAACCTAACTAACCTAAGGACACCACACACATCCATGCCCGAGGCAGGATTCGAACCTGCGACCGTAGCGGCCGCGCGGTTCCAGACTGTAGCGCCTTTAACCGCTTGGCCACCACGGCCGGCTTGAAAACTAATGTCTATTTATTTCTGTTATATATATATATATATATATATATATATATATATATATATATATATATATATATATATATATATATATATATATATATATGAAACACTCACGGAGACCAAATCCAAAGTAAAATTTATGGGAGAATTGAGCACAGAATTTGAAATAGACATAGGAGTACGACAAGGGGATGTACTGTCCCCAGTGCTCTTCAATTGTGCTCTTGAAAAAGTTGTTAGAGAATGGAAAAAAGCAGGTGCACCAGCACACAGACTGGGACCAAGACATAAGGGCATAGAATTACACTGTTTAGCATTTGCTGATGACATGGCACTGATCGCACAAGACATTACTAATGCACAGAAACAGCTAGAATTATTACAAGAACAGGCAGCTAAAATAGGATTAAAATTTTCATTTGAAAAAACAAAATTTATGACTGACGTAAAAGATGCACCTTCTGATCTCAAAATTGGTAATAACTACATCTCTCGAGTAAAAGAATTTAAATATTTAGGTGAATGGATTGCAGAAAATTGTAATGAAAAGAAATCTGTCAGATCAAGAGTCCAGAAAATGGAGACGGCGTTTCAGTTAGCAAAAAACATTTACAACAAAAAGAGTCTCTCGTGGAACTGCAAAATACGACACTACACAACAGTAATTAGACCCGAAGCTCTCTACGCATCTGAGACACTAAACCTTCAACACAGAACACTACAAGAGGAATTAGAAGTGAAAGAACGTAAGATAATGAGGAAAATCCTAGGACCAAGAACTAAAGATGGGGTACATTATCCAAAACCTAATGCAGAAATATATAAAAATATCTCCAAAATAACAGACACAATGCGCATGAGAAGAATCCAATTCATGGGGCACCTAGAAAGAATGGACTCAAACAGGTTAACGCACAAAATCCATACATTTTTAAAGAACAAAACCACAAGACCGAACTGGTAGAAACAGACGGAAAAAGATCTGAGAGAATTAGGGTCTCCAAATCTACATGATAGAAATGAAATCAGAAAAATCACAAACACACGGGGTTTTGAGGAAGAAGAGAGAAAAACTAACCGACATACATGGTCTACGCAACGAAAGCTAGCCCATTCGTTGTTTATGAAGGAAACTGGGTGAAAAGGAAGGCCAATAAATGTTGATTACGCGTGGTCCTAAGTGATCCATCCGCGAAGAAGAAAGAATATATATATATACAGGGTGAGTCACCTAACGTTACCGCTGGATATATTTCGTAAACCACATCAAATACTGACGAACCGATTCCACAGACCGAACGTGAGGAGAGGGGCTAGTGTAATTGTTTAATACAAACCATACAAAAATGCACGGAAGTATGTTTTTTAACACAAACCTACGTTTTTTTAAATGGAACCCCGTTAGTTTTGTTAGCACATCTGAACATATAAACAAATACGTAATCATTGCCGTTTGTTGCATTGTAAAATGTTAATTACATCCGGAGATATTGTAACCTAAAGTTGACGCTTGAAACCTCCGACGTTCAGTTGCGTGTTGTAACAAACACGGGCCACGGTCGGCGAGCAGCATCTGCAGGGACATGTTTACGATGACGACCGTGTTTACGAGTGTGGCTGTAGTGCACTGTTGTGGTTTGGTCTAGCTGTCGCAGTGTCTGCATGTAGCGCTTGCTGCTATTGTTATTCTGCATTCGTCTCCGCACGCAGACCAACTGTAGTACACCGTGTTACCAGACGTCTGTGATAGTGTAGTGTTGTAGGAACTGTGACCATGGTGTATTCGAACTCTGAAAAGGCGGAGATGATACTCATCTATGGCGAGTGTCGACGAAATGCAGCTGAAGCCTGCAGGGTGTATGCAGAACGGTACCCGGACTGAGAGCATCCAACGTGCCGCACATTGCAAAACATCTACCGCCAACTGTATGTAACAGGTATGGTCGTCGCACGCAAACGGGTCCGTAACAGGCCCGTCACAGGAGAAGCGGGTGCAGTTGGTGTGTTAGCTGCTGTTGCCATGAACCCACACATGAGTACACGGGACATTGCTAGAGCCGGTGGACTGAGTCAAAGTAGTGTCATGCGCATACTGCATCGTCACCGCTTTCACCCGTTTCACGTGTTGCTACATCAGCAATTACATGGTGATGACTTTAATCATCGAGTGCAATTCTGTCAATGGGCATTAACAGAGAATGCGTTGCAGTTCTACCTGTTTACCGATGAAGCGGGTTACACAAAACACGGGGCAGTGAATCTACGGAACATGCATTACTGGTCCGTGGACAATCCTCGCTGGCTCAGACAGGGAGAGTGACAGCGACCGTGAACTGTAAATGTATGGTGCGGAATCATTAGCGACCACCTCATTGGTCCTCACTTCATTGCAGGGGCCCAAACAGCTGCAACATACATCGCGTTTCTACAGAATGATCTGCCAACGTTGCTCGAAAATGTCGCACTGGAAACGCGTCGACGTATGTGGTATCAGCATGATGGTGCACCTGCACATTCCGCACTTAACACTAGGCTGACCCTTGACAGGATGTTCGACGGGCGTTTCATAGGACGTGGAGGACGCATAAATTGGCCAGCCCGTTCTCCTGATCGTACACCTCTGGACTTCTTTCTGTGGGGTACATTAAAGGAGAATGTGTACCGTGATGTGCCTACAACCCCAGAGGATATGAAACAACGTACTGTGGCAGCCTGCGGCGACATTACACCAGATGTACTGCGGCGTGTACGACATTCATTACGCCAGAGATTGCAATTGTGTGCAGCAAATGATGGCCACCACATTGAACATCTATTGGCCTGACATGTCGGGACACACACTATTCCACTCCGTAATTGAAAACGGAAACCACGTGTGTACGTGTACCTCACCCCTCATAGTAATGTACATGAGTGTCAGTGAAAAAGACCAATAAAAAGGTGTTAGCATGTGGACGTGATGTGCTGTTCCAGCCTCTTCTGTACCTAAGATCCATCACCGTTCCCTTTGGATCCCTAAGTAATTCGGTGCTCTCCGATACACACGATCGAACAGCGGAGGAGTGGTACTCAAGCGTCAACTTTAGGTTACAATATCTCCGGATGTAATTAACATTTTACAATGCAACAAACGGCACTGATTTCGTATTTGTTTATATGTTCAGATGTGCTAACAAAACTAACGGGGTTCCATTTAAAAAAACGTAGGTTTGTGTTAAAAAACATACTTCCGTGCATTTTTGTATGGTTTGTATTAACCAATTACACTAGCCCCTCTCCTCACGTTCGGTCTGTGGAATCGATTCGTCAGTATTTGATGTGGTTCACGAAATATATCCAGCGGTAATGTTAGGTGACTCACCCTATATATATATATATATATATATATATATATATATATATATATATATATATGTATATATATATATATATATGTGTGTGTGTGTGTGTGTGTGTGTGTGTGTGACATCCACCCCCTTTCCACTGGCTTGTCCATGAATCTTTCCACAAAAAATTTAAACCAAGACTCAAATCAGCTGAACACCCACCCACCCATCTCTCTCTCTCTCTCTCTCTCGCACACCCACACCCACACCCACACATACACACACAGATATAACCATAACAGAAATGAATAGCTGCCCATAGCTCTTAAAGTGTGGGTTTTTAGAGCTCATATTTATTGGAAATTTTCCTTTTTTTTTTATCCATACTAACTCCTGTCAAAATACGGGGATCAAATAGCTTGCAGTAGAAAATATTTGTTTGAGGGTATCGGGGATAAAGAAGTGTCATAGATCTTATGGTATGCACTCTACAGCCCATGTTTTGCTTCGAATGATCGTTCCTGTCATATCCCTGGATATTGGAAATTCCCCCTGGGATTGTATGAGGGAGGAACTGGGATAGAGGAGGGGATCAGTCAGCAGTAAAGTTACGCCAAATCCACGTCTCTCGACTTTCTGATCCGTGCAAAGTGACAAAACTGTGGACGCCATGTAATTACTCGGAAAAGTACCGTACTATATAACTTTACGACGCCTTTCAAACTTTGTTTTTGGAGAGTGGCACTGTGCAGACATTTAGAAATTTAACTGTACTAACTACACAGATACACTTAAACTTTCACGAGTGTGTTGGAATTTGAATTTTCTACGATTTAATGCAGTTGGGATTTTAAATAATTTTGATTCATGTATCGTTGTGTGTCACTCAGAACTTTCTTGCATTCGCTCCGTTCCGTGACATAAAAAGTGCGTGGCAGCACTAACGTATTTCTGGTAGTTACGGTCGTTATTGTTTTAGGATAACCAAACATTTCGTGAACTGTACTGATTTTCCCTATTCAACTGACGGGATGTTAGTATTTTAATAGCTGTTTTTGAGTTGTTCCGAGTAACAATTGGTGTTTTAGTATACTAATTCATCATTTATTGATTATTATCTGTGTTTCAAATTACAACGCTGCTTCATTACCTGAATCCTAATCAAGAAAATTCAGTGAAAGCGTGGATGTTCTGGCAAAGCACAGTGTTTACCAAATTATGCACTAAATTTCAGAGAGCCGTTCAATTTGTAATATTAATTTTCTTTACTACTTGATGACTAGTCTAGAGGCTAAGCTCAATATCAAATCATCCACTAAGCTTTGCAGTAACATCCATTACGACACCCACATGGCTATTCATTCCAGTTAAACACATCTTGCAAATTAATGTATTAATTCAATCGCACCGATTACGACAGCCCCATGATTCTTCATTCCAGTTAAACACATCTTGCAAATTAGCGTACTAATTTACAAGATGTGTTTAACTGGAATGAACAGTCATGTGGCATTCGTAATTGATGTTACTGCATAGCTTAGTGGATGATTTGATATTGAGCTTAGCCTCTAGAATAGTCATCGAGTAATAAAGTAAATTGGCCCCTCCCGCTGGAGGTTCGAGTCCTCCCTCGAGCATGGGTGTTTGTGATGTTCTTAGTATAAGTTAATTTAAGTTAGTTTACGTAGTGTGTAAGCCTAGGGACCGATGACCTCCGCAGTTTGGTCCCTTAGGAATTAACGCACATTTGAACATTTGAATAAAGAAAATTAATATTAAAACTTGACATCTCTCTGCAGTTTATTGCGTAATTTAGTAAACCATACAGTTTCTGACGTCATGCCTTCCATAATACTGAAAATTAATAAAGCATAGTGGTTTGGCATTTCTTCTACGCCCTTGTCGTAAATTAGAACACATCGCATGCTTTTAAGGTAGCAGACAACTGACTGAGTAGTAGACAATACTAAACCATTTTCACAGCAATAAAAATATTTAACTGAAATGTAAACTTTTCACTTACGACACACGTAACTGGACTCAAAGTTCACCTTGGTTAGGGAACATAATACATTCATAATGGGGTAACGGCACTTATTGCTGCGGCTCTAAGACTAAATCTAACTCGCCGACAAGGTCAATATACATAGGTCGGTCAGTACTTTGTCCTCCTGAACTAGCTGACCTCAAACGTCTGGATTTTTTTTCTTTTTATATCTGGGGTCATCTCAAAAGTGAAGTTTACAGCACTCCCATTGATAGACCTGTAGCAGCTGAATTGTACGTTCTTGTCAAGATTTACAACAGCAGATGAGGGTGTCTGAATGCATTTCGTGACTACACATTCGCAACTGTCTCACAAACGGACGCCTTTGAACCTATGTTTGCTGCAGCGTTTTTGGTTCTATTGTTGTACGCTTTTATCCTTGTCAGTTTGCTCTTTTAATTATCATAAACGTTATATACTTTATGACTGTTTGGCAGCGCAGAACTGCAGATAAAAAAAAAAGTTCAAATGTGTGGGAAATCTTGTGGGACTTATCTGCTAAGGTCATCAGTCCCTAAGCTTACACACTACGTAACCTAAATTATCCTAAGGGCAAACACAAACACCCATGCCCGAGGGAGGACTCGAACCTCCACCGTGACCAGCCGCACAGTCCATGACTGCAGCACATCAGACCGCTCGGCTAATCCCGCGCGGCAACTGCAGATCCTTCCGGTACACTTTACCATGTATTTGGATCCGTAGAGCCAAGTCTGCTGCTTTTGTTCGTGTGATATTTATTTCTTATATCGTGATGTCATGTTTTGACTCTTAGTAATTTCTGTATTTTTTCCTTTGTGTGCCGGCACCAGGGCACGTTGATGGCAGCCTTTGGTGTACAATAAGCTTGCCTTCTGACTGCCACTGTCTTCTAGTCTCTCAGCATAAGAAAGCGCGAATATGTTCGCAAGCAAAAATTTTTGAAAATGTTGAGGAACGTAGAAAGAGGCAGCTGGTACCCCAATTTCCAGTCACATTCTTTTATATAAACAGAAATATATTCGCACGAGAAGAAACGTTGTATACCCCTATTAATAATACCACTCTCAGAACGGAATTTAAACGGGAACGAGCTGGGAAATGACTTTCACGTCTAGAATACAGGAATTTAAACGGGAACGAGCTGGGAAATGACTTTCACGTCTAGAATACAAGGCCTCGCCACTGCCGAGTCGGCCGTTTTGTACAGTGTTGCGCGCTACAAGCATGCATGGCTCGTCCTTTGCTGTTAAGAAAGCAGTCCTGCGGTTAGCCGCAAATTAGGCGCACGCTCAGACAACGCCTCGGCTCCAGTCAGCCCATGTGCACAATTTCCTCATTGCTCGCGTTAAGGGAACCGCTCATTGCTGTTGGGAAATAACTGCACGAGCTCCTGCGTGATGCTTCTCTCAGACACGACATCCAAGAAGCATTTAGTTTAATAAAGAGATCTCGACCTTTCTATACAGAATTGAAATTGGATACTGCGCAGTTCACAATAAATAGTAAACCAGTGGAAAAATGCTCCTATCGGAGCAAAAAAAAAAAAAAAAAAAAAGTGCGAATATATTTCTGTGTATATAAAAGACTGTGACTGGAAATTGGGGTACCAGCTGCCTCATTCTACGTTCCTCAACACTTTTAAAAATTTTCTCAAAAATTTTTGCATGCAAATATATTCGCGCTTTCTTATGCTGAGAGCCAAGAACACAGTGTCAGTGGGAAAGAGAGGGGAAAGTAATAAATAGTAGCAGGTAGTAGACAGTAGTTGTGTTATGGAAAGAGTGAAGGAGACAATATAGGTCTGAGAGAAAGACGGGGACACAATGGCAGTGGAACATAGTTGGCAGTGACAGAGCATATTACAAATAAAACCCTCAGTATGAGCACTGGAAAATCCAATTTTTACGCGCGGCGCTTTGGTACGTATTACTTATACATACCGTCACATGAATACCAATATTTGAGGAAGTGTAAGGGCAGACTAACATGAAGAGAACACTTCATATAAAATGTGCCCAATTTTTTGTTGATTACAGAGTTAAAGAAAAGTTGAATGATAGAAATGAAAGGAGCATGTTAAAATGGTTGGACGTGTTAAGAGAGCGGAAGATCAAAGAATACCAACACGAATGTTGGATGCCACGTTTGAGGGCAGGAGGCCAAAAAGGGAACTCAGAGCAAGTTGGAGTGACTCGATATAGACCAGTTTAAGAAGCACGAATATCGACTGTAACAGAATACTTACAGCAGAGAGATGTCGGAAAGACGGGCTAAAGTATAGAAGTACACTAAATGTCCCAACCTGGCTTGATGCTGGATAAAGGGGAAGCGAAGACAACGACACTGCTACAGCTATCAGGATGAAACCCAAACAAATAATCAGTGAAGACATTAAGAAAAGGCAAATCATTAAGTTCAAAGTTGATTTTCGTACATTCAACCTCCGAATTCAATGCACTTTCGAATTTCCGTGAAATTCCACGTGTGCCTCTTATGAGGTCGCCTTGGCATTCTTTTATGAGGACAACAGTAGTCGCAACCGTCCGCCTTTGTAGCCGAGAGAGCCGGCCGTAGTGGCCGAGTGGTTCTAGGCGCTTCAATCTGGAACAGCGCTGCTGCTACGGTCGCAGGTCCGAATCCTGCCTCGGGTGTGGACGTGTGTGATGTCCTTAGGTTAGTTAGGTTTAAGTAGTTCTAAGTCTAGGGCACTGATGACCTCAGATGTTAAGTCACATAGTGCTCAGAGCCATTTGAACCGTTTTTTGTAGCCGAGAGCATAGCGCGGTTCACTGCCATGTGGAGGACCCGTCCGCGATTCTCTTGTACCTGGTGGAAGGACTGGAATGCCTCGTGATCTCAAGTGAGGAGCTACTTGAATCAGATCTGGCGACTGCAAGGTCTGCAAAGCCGGCGACGGCTGTGGGACTGGTGTGCAACTCCACACCCCTCCATACCGCATTCATATGATGCCATTGGCTGAGGATGAGACGGTAGTCGGTCGGACCATAATGGACCGCTTATAGCGATAACGGCGGAACTATTCTTTTTTTACTGGTCATAATCCGAACAATCAATCTGTCTTTATAGTACTTCGCCTTTCAACCATTTCCGCAGAAAAAATTTAAAGGGGTTAATGCCGGGGACTTTGGCGGCCAAGAAACGTGACCATTTCTGCCGATCCATTTACTGGAGAATGTTAGGTTTAGATGATTTCAATGCAGCAAGGGCACAGGGAGTTTTTCCAGACTGTTAAAAATGTGCAATTATGAAACCACTTCATACGAAAGGTGGCAAAATAGACTTAAATAATTTATTACTGACATCTTTTTCGAAATATTCTAAAAGGTAAAATCCTCAAGAGTAGTTGAACTTTAAAGTGAAAGCAACTTACTTAGCATATCACGGTTTAGATTCCAGAAAGGCTACTCGACTGAGAATGCTATTTATACATTCACTCATCAAATAGAACAGTTCTCAAATAATAACATGTCGCCAGTTACTATTGTTTGCGATCTCTCCAAGGCCTTCGACTGTGTAGATCACGGTACTCTCTTAGAAAAACTCAAGCTTTTTGGGGGTAATGGCTCTAAACACGGTTTGAATCATACTTCTTAAATAGAACGCAAAATGTTGTGTTGAATAATATAGACAATGTCGGAAAGATATAAAATTTTAGTGACTGGGGTAAAAATGACATAGGGAGCCCCTTAGCGTTCAATTTTTGGTTCACTCCTATTCTTAATATATGTGAATGACCTACCACTTGATATTTAACAAGCAAAATTGGTACTTTTCGCAGAAGATTCTAGTCTTGTAGAAAATCCCATTAGAGAAAAAGTAACGGAAGAGTTAGTAAATGATTTTCCAAAGAATTATTAAGTGGTTCTCTGGAAAATGATTCTCCCCACCTTTTGAAATAATACCCTACACCCATTTCTGTATGATAAATAGAATCATACCAACATCTGATGTAGCACCTGAGCAGGAGTCAGTAAACGGGATATAATGCTCCAAAATTTTGGGTGTACATATCGATGAAAACTTAAACTGGCAGAGGTATATTACCGAGCTTTTCAAACAATTAAGTTAAGCTACTTGTGCTCTTCGTATAATTGCTAACCTCGGAAACAAACGTAGCAACCTCCTGACATATATTGCATATGTTCCACTCAATAATGTCGTACGGAATAATGTTTTTGGGGCAATCTGTCACTTAGCTAAAAATTACTGATTGCGAAAAAGCGAGCATTAAGAATAATACGTGATATTCACCCACGGATGTCATGTAGGTACCTCTTCAAGGAGCTAGGCTTTTAACTGCGCCGTCACAATACATATTTTCGTTAGTGAAATTCGTCATAAATAATCCTTCACAATTTGAGAAGAACATACCTGCAACACTCAGTGGCTCAGACAGGAGTTCAATATGATAATTTTTTGATCATTTGCTCAATAACATAAAATGTCTGACAGGCAGCGAGGCGAGTTTTACATCTAATTTAAAATCATTTCTCCTGGACAACATCTTCTATTCCATTGACGAAATGCAGCAGAGTGAGTAGGAATAAAATGATAATGTGTGCGTTAATGTTAGCACTAATCATTTGTACATATCCTGTAAACTGCCTCGTTCCACGTCATTTCGATAAAAGAATCGTTCAGATGATCTATGGGGCATGTAACTAACCAACTAACCTGAAAACTTGAATGTGTCAAGGCCCCGTCATACTGGAAAAACATTCTTGTAGGCTGTTGCCAATGGAACCTCTTCCAATAATTCTGGACACTCGCTTTTAAGAATAGATAACGGAGTTCTATAAGACGAAGCGACGATATAACAGGCCCAGTCACCATATCACACATTTACAGAGAAGTGTTCTTGTAAATGTGTCTCCCACACGGGCATGTGGCATTTCGCCGGACCACTGATATGAGATACGACTGTTACTGATAACGTCACGAATGTAACTGTCTCCACCAATAAACAATTTTAATGACATTACGCGGCAATTTGCAATTAGCCAACCACAAAATTCCAATAATCTATGTTCATCTCCTTCTCGAAGGTGTTGAATCGGCTGTAAACGATAAGGGCAGAGGCCGTGTATACCTATTTTCTCCCAGTATTCTTGTACGTAGAACACCGACACGTGCAGAAATTCTGTGTGCAATTTGAAGGGTTATGTTTTACCAACTGAGTGGCCTCTTTCACTTCATCCATATTCTGTTCGTTTGCAAGTTCAGATGAAATTTGGCTTGCTGCGTACTATAATAGTCTCACGAAGTTTAGTGGAAGCACAAGGAAACATTCCTGAACCTAGTAATCTGTCTACCATATTCTCTGCAGGCTGCAATAGCAACATTTCCGTTACAGAGAGAATACTGCCACTGGGGTGTATCATAAACCATCATATGAACGATAAAAATAGGAGAACGGAAATCAGCTAAATTGAAGGGACTCAGAGCATCACCACTTCGCTGTGAAAATGTATGGTGGTGTTCTTGGATTACCTGGCTCGTGAGTTGGTGGGAATGTTCTAGTATGGACACGCGCATCTCAGTAATTATCCGCGCTAGTAGACAGTAATCCCTATCAACACGGTGTTTACCTCTGCTATTGTCCTGCTACCGATTTTAATCGCATCGAGGTACCAGCATTATATGAATGTGCTGTAGTTTGTCAAGAGCTCAGTGTTTGCACGAATTCGCTTAAAAAAAAAATGGTTCAAATGGCTCTGAGCACTATGGGACTCAACTGCTGTGGTCATTAGTCCCCTAGAACTTAGAACTACTTAAACCTAACTAACCTAAGGACATCACACAACACCCAGCGAATTCGCTTCAAACGCCCATCAACAAGTTGCAGTCAACTTGTATAGGATCATGTACCTTATCCATTCTAATAGGTTTACTCTTCGACGGCCAGCACAATGCCCGCAGATTACATAGTCCTGCGTCATAGCCTTGCAATACAGTTATAGATGCGAAAAGAGTGCTACCTCTCCAAGAGGCACCATTTTTCCCCGTTATCAATCTGTAACTAAGAATATGTAGAATGACAGTAAGCACTAATTGTCTAGTGCAGCTGTATGTCGAATGGAAACAATTTAAAAGCGTTTTGCTTTCTTTAGCCACTATCGGAGAGTGCCTTTACCCATTGTAGGTTGGCACGTACGTCATCTGCTGTAAAGCGCCTAATGCATGTACGATTTAGGATTTTGCTATAGTTAAAGTGAAAATGACGAACAAAGAAATCACGAGGAATGTTTCTGGTGGACGACACCTGGTTAAATGGATTTGTGACTGTGATACAACACACGATTTGCTCCGATGTTTGGTTCCCACTAACACCTCGAGATCTTGTGTTAGAGACCGAGTATGATAATTTCTGCTACAGAACTCGTCGTCCTGTGTTACGGGAAGTAGCGGAAAGGGATATGAACCGTCAACAGGCGAGAAGACTGCGAGTGTACAAAGCGATGCATACGAATGCTGCGTGTGGTTTTACCACTGGGCACGGTCACCATATTAGGTAGTTCCTTAGAAATAAGGAAAAAAAATTGATACATCGATGAGTTCCAGAGAACTACACGATGCAGACATGCCGCCATGCGTTCACTGCCAACGCAGTATGGACAGGCATGTCGTTAGGACGCTGCTCTCCCGGTCGCTGACACCTTTTCAAATCTGGGAGCCGTAGAGTAATTTAAAGACCTTCGGTCTGTTACCACCTGGTTTTCAGGCACCTGATGCAGCAGAAAGGAATAAATTATATCCCAAGATTTTCCCTGTCGTACAACTACTCAGTCTGTACATCGAGCAAACATTAAAGGGAAACCTAGGAGAAATCAGGAAAGGGAATTGAAGTTTAGTAACATTAAGGTTTTCAGTTGACACTGTAATTCTGTCAGAGGGGTTGGGTTGTTTGGGGGAAGAGACCAGACAGCGAGGTCATCGGTCTCATTGGATTAGGGAAGGACAGGGAACGAAGTCGGCCGTACCCTTTCAAAGGAACCATCCCGACATTTGCCTGGAGCGATTTAGGGAAATCACGGAAAACCTAAATCAGGATGGCCGGACGCGGGATTGAACCGTCGTCCTCCCGAATGCGAGTCCAGTGTGCTAACCACTGCACCACCACGATCGGTCTGTCAGAGGGAGAAAAGGACTTGGAAGAGCAGTTGAATGGAATAGATTGTGTCTTGAACAGAGCTATAAGATGAACATCAATAAAAGTAACACAAGTGTAAAATGGAATGTAGTCGAATTAAATCATAAGATGCTGAGGGAACTAGGTTAGGAAATAAGATACTAAAACAATAGATGAGTTTTGCTATTTGGGCATCAAAATAACTGATGATGGCCGAAGTAGGTAGGATGTAAAATTTTGACTAGCAACAGCAAGAAAAGTATTTCCGAAAAAGAGAAATTTGTTGGTATCGAATATAAATTTAAATGTTGGGAGGTCTTTCTGAAGGTATTTAGGTGGAGTGTAGCCTTGTATAGAAGTGAGGAATGGACGATAAATAGTTCAAACAAGAAGACAATAGAAGCTTTTGAAATGTGGTCCTATAGAACAATGCTGATGAGTAAATGGATAGATAGAATAATTGATGAGAAGGCGCTGAATCGAACTGGGAAGGGAGATCGGGAAAATGTAATACATGGCATAACTCCGAGCTCAAGGAAGACAGGACACATTCTGACGCGTGAGAGAACAGAAAATTGTCAGTTTAGTAATGGAGGGAAGTTTAGGGGAGTAAAAACTTTGGAGGGGAGTAGGTTCAATAATATTACATGTAAGCTGCAGCAGCTGTGCGGAAATGAAGAGGCATGCACGGGTAGACTAGCAAGGGGAGCTGTATCGCGCCAGTCCTCAGACTAAAGACCATAGCCGCGCGGAGTGGCCGCGTGGTTAGAGGCGCCATGTCGCGAATCGGGCAGCCCCTCCCGCCGGAGGTTCGAGTCCTCCCTCGGGCATGCGTATGTGTGTGTTTGTGTATGTGTTGTACTTAGCCTAAGTTAGTTTGAGTAGTGTGTAAGTCTAGGGACCGATGACCTCAGCAGTTTGGTCCCTTACGAATTCACACACATTTGAACATTTGAAAGACCACAACAATAACAATGTCGCAGTTATAAATTTCTGATAGTCTTAATTTTTTTTCAGATAGAGAACTAGATGTACCGAAATTCGCACACTTCTTTGCCGTATCTGGCAAAAGCTGAAAAATTATTTTACGTTAAAAAAGTGGCCCCAAGTTAACAAGGCAGGAGACGGGTATGATCACCGCTCGCGCCTGTATTCCGGAGAACTGGACACTCGAGCTCTCTCGACGGCGACAGAACAGCCGTTAGGGCGCCCTGAGGACAAAACGGGCGCTGGGAATTGACGGGACGGCGGCACGAGTTTAATTAGCGCCGGTGACAGCTGGTGGCGCGGCCGCAGCAGCCCGCCTGCAGCTGACAGCCGGACGCGACTCCCATATCTGCTGCATTTCTGCCTCTGCGTTCGCTGTCAGTCGTTTTTTTATCGCGCCACTTGGTTGACAGCAGACAGCCAGTGCTTTTATAATCCCCCATCAATTCAAATTGCTCATATTTTCTCATTACTGCCCAGATGAAGTAACTTCGTCCTCATTGTTTCGGTATCATTGTTAGCCCTTTCCCTTCTGTTCAATATTATTTGTACATATTTCATTATATTCGGAAAAATAATCTATTGGTGGTTCCATTTGAGCTTAAGCCGTATACTGATACCCTGAAGAGCCAAAGAAAGTGGTACAACTGCCTAATACCGTGTAGGGCCGCAGCGAGCACGCGACGTGGCATGGCTCGACTAATGTCTGTTGTAGTGCTGGAGGGAGACACGGTGAATCCTGCAGGGCTTTCCATGAATCCGTAAGAGTACGACGGGGTGGAGATCTCTTCTGAAGAGCACGTTGCAAGGCATACCAGATATGCTCAGTAATTTTCATGTCTGGGGAGTTTGGTGGCCAGCGGAAGTGTTTAAACTCAGAATAGTGTTCCTGGAACCACTCTGTTGCAATTCGGGACGTGAGGTGTGTTGCATTGTCCTGCTGGAATTGCACTAGTTCGTCGGAAAGCACAATGGACATGAATGGATGCAGGTAATCAGAGAGGATGCTTACGTACGTGTCACCCGTCAGATTGTTATCTAGACGTATAAAGAGTCCCGTATCACTCCAATTCCACACGTCCCTCACCATTACAGAGCTTCTACCAGCTTGAACAGTCAACTGGTGACATGCAGGGTCCATGGATTCATGAGGTTGTTTCCATACCCGTACATGTCCATCCGCTCGATACAATTTGAAACGACACTTGTCTGACCAGGCAACATGTTTCCAGTCATCAACAGTCCAATGCCGGTGTTGACGGGCCCAGGCGAGGCGTATGGCTTTGTGTCGTGGAGTCATCGAGGGTACACGAGTGGGCCATCGCCTCCGAAAGCCCATATCGACGACGTTTCGTTGAGTGGTTCACACGCTGACATTTGTTCATGACCCAGCATTGAAACCTGCAGCCATTTGCGGTAGGGTTGTACTTTCGTCACTTTGAACGATTCTCTTCTGTCGTCGTTGGTCCCTTTCTTGCAAATATTTTCACGGCAGCAAAAATCTCGGAGATTTGATGTTTTAGCGGATTCCTGATATTCACGGTACGCTCATGAAATGGCCGTACGGGAAAATCCCCACTGCATCGTTACCTCGCAGATGTTGCGCCGCATCGCTCGTGAGCTGATTGTAACACTTGATAACCTGCCATTGTAGCAGCAGTAATCAAATTAACAACTGCGCCAGACACATGTCTTACAAAGGCGTTACCGACCGCAGCGCCGTATTCTGCCTGTTTACATATGTCTAATTTGAATACGCATGCCTATACAAGTTTCTTTGCGCTTCAGTGTATTTGGTGCATAAAGATGGAAAGAAGAGTCATTAAGAGTCTGGGATATACGGGACGATTAACACTCCTTTCTATAAGAAATATGCAGTTTATTTGATCGCAACTCTTCCAAAGCCCTACAACTCTGTCTTAATACTCGATTCCCTATGTCTTCCATGTCAACTCCATTTTTTCCTTCTTCCGTCGATCAGATAAACTATTTCTTCTGTTTCTCAAGGTTTCTTCACTCTTACATTCCTCGTATCTACGTTTGTCATCCCAATTTCTGAGACAGCCATTTTTAGAGATGTCTTTTTTCCTCTTCATCTGAACTACCCACTGTTGTATTCATTATCGCAGTATCTATTGCCTCAGACGTATTTCACCATTCCATAGTACTCAGTGTCCCCCTTTTCAGCACAGCGATTCTTCTGGACGAGTCTATGAAACGTCAGCCGACTTTTCTTCATTGCTAAAATGTGATCCGAGTTGATATCTGCTCCTGGATACAACTTACAAGCCAATATCTGATTTCCAAATCTGCCTGACCGTGACGTATCCCATCTGGTATCAGCCTTATTTCCAGGCCCTTCCAAGTATGCCTACTCCTCTTGTGATTTTTGAACAGTGTACTCACATGTGCATTGTCAACTTCTCGCGGCGTAATGATTAGTCCATTAAATTTCGGGCATGCAGCCGCGCAAATAAAATTTCCTCCACTGATATTTCGGCCGCGTATCGTCCGGCCATCCGGAGAGTGAGTCACAAGACTGACGACAAGATACCAAGCGCGGCCTTATATGCTCGACTGCGGTGGTACCGTGGAGGAAATTTTATTTGCGCCGCTGCATGCCCGAAATTTAATGGACTAGTGTACTCGCAGTTTCCCCTTTTTCATTACTATTAACTAGCCTATGTTCTCCTGTAACTCTTTGTTCTATTCCTTCCCCTACTACCGCGTTCCCTTCCACCTCCTCCTACATACTGAGTTCAATATCCTCGTGTATTTTCTCCATCTTTTTAGCTTCTGCATGTGAGGTCGGCATGTATACTTGAACAACTGTTGTTGGCGTTGGCTTACTGTCGATTCGAATGAGAACACCCTACCAGTGAACTGTTCGCAGCAACTTACTGACCACCCTGCTTTCCTATTAATAAGTAATCCAACTCCTATTAAACCTGTTGGCATTGCCCTATGTTCATCTGACCAGAAATCCTTACCTAATTTTCCATTTCTCTTCAGTGACCCCTACTGTATCTAGATCGAGAACTACATTTCTCTTTTGAGATTTTCTAACTTTCCTACTACGCTGAAACTTTTGCCATTCCACGCTCCGACTCCTACTACGTTTCCTTTTCGTCCAATATTCAGTCTTTTTCGTATGTTTACATCTCCCATCGCTGTCGCCTCCCATTTACTAACTGGGTGTTAGGAGTATAAGTACAGATATTGTGATCATTGATACAAAAACCACCAGGTAACAGACTGACGTAGGCTTCTTGTTACGTACCCACTTCAATGTGTTAGTTGTTTTCTCGCTGCATCTAACAGTCTTCCCTCAAACACATCAGATAATTTACTGTCTGGTGTTTTTTGCACGGTCGTAGCAGTACCATTAGGCGGATTACAGCTGTCAGTATAGATTAACTGTTTTGCGTCCAATGTCCACACTTCAACACCAGACCAGCTGCCCAAGGGGAAAATAAGCATTAATGGCTTGCTCTGGCCACATGTGCGTGGAGGTATTAACTAACCTAAAAACATTCTACAACTAGTAGCTATAATTCTTAGTCAGCAAATCTAGTAGATACTGATGTAACGTTGTTTAGAACACTGTTCTCAGTCACCAATAAAAATATCCGCACTTATACCTCGTAACAACCTGTATATAAAATCTTATGTGGCCCACAGGTGTTTCGCTTTGTGTAAAAGCATGATCAGCGGTCAGTTTTTTGGCTCCTTACATTATTTCAAAGTGTTCTATATACATGAGTCCGATCTTTACACGCTATACTGCACTAGCCACAATATTGCAGCCAGCTATGTGGTGTAGTGGTTGGTGTGGAAGGCCGGCGTGATTCGGGGCGCCAATTCAAACCCGCTCAACAATAATCAACTGTTATTTATCATTTATGGAAGAGTCTTGAAATATCTTATATTTGTAATGTTTGTGTATTCTGTAATATTAGATGCCTGTATTAACAGCTGCGTTCTCTGCCCAGGAGTTCAGTTCCGGTTTGGCTGTTCGTCAGTGTCAGTAATGAATGTGCTTTCAGTTCTTGGTGTTGAACCTCACTGACGACCTTGCCTTCGGATTTGGGCTTGTATATGGTTTCGACGTGAGAATCTTTTCTTGCTTTCATGTTTTGGGTTATAAATTCACATTCATCTCATGCTTACGCGTGTGAGAGGCGCCCGACATCCGTTCGTGATGCTGGCCCACAACATGACACATCCACCTCCCTGTCAAACTGTCGAACTGCTTGCCGCAGACAAACGTTGGTACCTGACTGCCTCCACACTATTCCGAGACGATCGTTAGGTCTCACACAGATACTGATCTCGTCGGCGAAGGGAATCCGATGCTTTCTTTCCTTCGTGCATCAAGGGGATGGGGACTTTGTACTGTTGTTCGCAATGGAGTCCTAGATGCCACATCTATGCTGTCTGCGACGACACAGCCCTCCCAGCTGCCTCCAGAAAGGCAGTGCACAGTTGTGTGCGACTGTCTTTGGGTTACCTGTGACCAATACTCGGTAGGTAGCTGCCGCCGGCTGGTGGTGTTGATCGCGGGCGGCCGCTGCGAGGCATATCGTTATCATTTTCTGTAAATTCTTTATCAGTGTAGTGATTGAAACGTAGGACGATGACGTTAATCTTAGCGGCCGCTTGAATACATTCAAGAAGAGAAGGGTATGTGCCGGCATAGTATTTCCCCTTGCGTACTCCTTTCACTTCATTAATCACACCTAAAAGCAAAAACACAGCATTGTTCTGAAAAAACAATCATCGTAGTTAACCATCATTGTATGCGGAGGAAAGAAATATTCTACCTCAGTATTTTAGTTTGTCCCACGAACGCCGGCCGCTGGTGGCCGAGCGGTTCTGGCGCTACAGTCTGGAACCGCGCGACCGCTACGGTCGCAGGTTCGAATCCTGCCTCGGGCATGGATGTGTGTGTTGTCCTTAGGTTAGTTAGGTTTAAGTAGTTCTAAGTTCTAGGGGACTTATGACCTCAGCAGTTGAGTCCCATAGTGCTCCGAGCCATTTGAACCATTTTTTGTCCCACGAACACCCACGAAAAAGAATCAAAGAGTTATGTCAAACTATAACTGGCCACACAACTTAACTGCCCGCTTTGTGAAGCTTAAGGTGCACGCCGAGAATGCTAGCGCAGTATCGGTCACCTGCGCTCTTACTGGAAAGATCTCTGAAGCGCTTGGCAAACAGTGCTTGTCGCTGCAGAGGCAAGCTTCTGCTGCTTCATCCCAGGTGCACCTGCGAAACTCTACTGGCCTGGTCTGTTCTTGGGAACTACTGGTAATACCGCACTGTCGCTATCGTGGCTCCGTGTTGCTGTGGAGGCGCGCAGTCCGGAGCCGCGCGACTGATACGGTCGCAGGTTCGAATCCTGCCTCGGGCATGGATGTGTTTGATGTCCTTAGGTTAGTTAGATTTAAGTAGTTCTAAGTTCTAGGGGATTGATGACCACAGATGTTAAGTCCCATAGTGCTCAGAGCCATTTGTTGCGGTTGTGTATTATTAAGCCGCGAGATTAATGCTACGAAGCTAAAAGCTCTCATAATTAAAACTGCCTCTTTAATCAGTTATTGTCTTAAAAACTTATTTACTGAAGAATCAAAAACAACTGTTCGTCACATTTCATTTTCTAAATTGTCTAAGCGCAAGAAGTTTCACAGCCTTTGGCTTCATGATTAGGTGTTTATTTCTTCGTGTCAGTAACAAATAATATGCGTAATGTACGCCAGTGATAGTGGTTCAAATAACTTCAAGGGTATAGTACCAAATATACAAACTCAGGTATGATTATCAACGTAGACTTGGAACCAAAAGACGAAACCGTACGTTGAGATACAAAGCACCAAAATATAGACGAAATTAAGAAAATATATGAACTCAGTGGTTCAGGAATGTATGAATTAAAATGTAATAGTTACAACTCTGAATATATTTAGAAGACTCCATGAAATTTTAGTATCAGCTACAAAGAACATATTAGGGCACTGAAGAGTAGATGTATCCACCACACACTCTAATAGTTGAAGATAACTTCCATACTGGGATAAAAACAGGCGTGGGAACTTTATGTCAATTAAAAAAAATAAAGGACATTCTGATTCTCTAGAAAGATCTTTTTATACAGAGGGCCGCAAGAAAAATGAAAATATCCACAATGATCAAAAAAGCAACAACAGAAGGAGAATATCCAGCCAGTACGCAGCTTACCACAAAAATTAAAAAAGATATATTAAAAATACGAAATGAATTTAGAAAATATAACACAGAAACACACATATTTTCACCCCCACCTCGATTCCCCTCCGAGCTGCCCCCCGCCCTCGTACAGGTCAACTAGACCCAGGCCGCCGAGAATTCGTGATGTTGACTGTTGAACCCGTTCCACCGAACTTTATACTAAGTTTCTGGACTGTTGATCCATTAGGTGCATTATTGCGCCCTAGAACCGCCTGCAGGCGTATCACTGTTGCTGCATAACTTTCTCCGTTTTGATAAAATGCTGTAACTGTTAGCACACATAGCGCGAATTGTAAACTGCTTCCTGGTTAGACATACATTGAGGAAATGAGAGAAATTCAGATTAAAATGTTGTGAGCCCCATTGAAAGGAGTTCCACAACATTCAGAATAATGTTTGTTACCTAAGGGTGGCATAGCGACAGGTTTTAACTCTGTAAGGACGACGCCCTGTAGTGTTGCTGGATGACATTTCCGGGCATGAGTTGCTTTCCTCATGACAGCTTGTACAAGAAACCTATAGAAAAATTGGCCAGGAGCCTGTAGGACTCGTGCTCTGAGGCACCCCATCCTCTACCATGTCGAGTGACATTATTTGTATGAAGCTATTTTACGGCCGGAATTGTACTTTGTTGAGCCAAGATTAAATATTTTGAATGCCTACTGTGGAGAGAACAGGATACCAAGATTAGATCCGTTGCGACTCAACAGTTAAGGAAAATGTATTTCATTGTTTATTTGCATAGGTAGTTTTATCAGTTTATTGCACAGGGCCATGGAACTCAGTGCTCACGGTACTGAGTAAATTTCAGAGGGACTGATTTCGTTATAGGCATTGCATACTGGTTTTACATATTAAGTTTTAATTTTTCTTTGGGTTACAGCAAAACTGATTAAGCACACCATTTGCTCAACAACACATCACACAGTAAATCTGGATAACACAAAGATATTTTTAAAGAACATTACACTTGGCGACAGCTCTGCCAGTCGTTCGCCTTGTGAATTGTTTGCTATTAAAGTAATCAGACACCTATGTTCTTAATCTCTCAACCACTCTGTAGCGATGGTAGTAGTTAGATTTTTTGGTGCAACACAGTTTACTAACCTGTATAAAATTTTTCCACAGTTCTTCGGAATTCCTATGCTCCGCCTTGTTTTCCATTGATGTCATTGTTCAGTATTTTTCTGTCTTTGATTTTGTACCCTGCATTTCATTTAAGATGCCGCGCAAAGGTGTTAAGGTTCCGGTGCGTAGTCTGACTATTAGAGATACCGAAATAGATGATTTTCCTATTATTGACAACAATGTTGAGAATGATAGTGGCCACTCCGAGGCGCAACAGTTGCAAAGCACCACAGAAAATATGAATTCCGTTTCACCCCAAAAATAATAAACAAATTCCTAATACTATAATCTCACCCACTAGTTTGACCAATAATCAGGTGATAGATTCCGGTATCGAAGACGCCGCTGACCTGCACGTGGCTGATGTGCACAATTCAAAACTTGATTGTTTACCGAGTGAGGTCGGTGGTTTGCCTACTTTTCACACTACTGGTCGGATTGACGGTAGTATCTCAGAGGAAACAATAGTGCAAAGTACCCAATCTGTTTTTAAAAATCCGTCAGATTCCGCAAACTCTAGTTGTGCAGATAGTGCAACAAGCGAAACGTTCATGGTTGTAGACGATGTCTCCACAACACAAAGCACAACACAGGTGACAACCGACACACCAATTTCAAGTAATATGGAAGCGATGATTCAAAATCTCATCTCCATATTCAATGAACGGTTTAATAAGACTGATGAAATGATGGTTAAACAAAATACTCAGTTCAATGAACGGTTTAATGAAAATGATGAACAATTTTCCACCATACGCGACGAGCTTAAATCGTACACAGAAGCGACTGATAACCGTTCAAACACGTAGATACAGACATTAAGACCAGTGAAAAACATCTTTCCGAAAAGACTGAAGCCATTGCCAGGGCCGGCCGGAGTGGTCGAGCGGTTCTAGGCGCTACAGTCTGGAACTGCGCGACTGCTACGGTCGCAGGTTCGAATCCTGCCTCGGGCATGGATGTGTGTGATGTCCTTAGGTTAGTTAGGTTTAAGTAGTTCTAAGTTCTAGGGGACTGATGCCCTCAGAAGTTAAGTCCCATAGTGCTCAGAGCCATTTGAACCATTTGAACCATAGCCAGGCAACATCTTCGGTTCAGTGGTGACAAAGATACCATCTCTTCTAGATGTTATAACCACTTCACGTCATTTTTCTTGAAATATATCACAAAATCGGGCTCCAGGTACAAGTGACCCCTCACAACTTACTGGCAAGATATCGGTCCCGGAAATTGCGTGTCTTTTGGGGTCAGTATTAAATTTGAAGTCGGATAACTACTGTCAAAATGAATACTTTTTTCGTGTGATATAACTAAAAATTAAAAGTTTTCTGTTTTTTTCCTTTACTTATATTGTGAAATCTTGCATCTTGCCATATTTTATGATTGTAGACCAACAGGAAGAGAATCAACATCGCTATAGCTTGAACTAATGACATTAAAACTTCGAACTGTCGTGTTGCGATTGCTGTTCACTTTGGTTGCTAGAGCGTATTGATAAGCGAGTGTACAACAGGTTCAGCAATTCGAGTAACGCTGCGATCAACAAAAAATATTAATTTTACAAACTGTTAAGATGGCGGGAAAGACGAAGAAAATTTTAAATAGTCAGAAGCCACTTCTGTAGTCAACACTAGTCTATCAACCAAAAACCTAAGCCGAAATTTCCGTATCTAACATTACTTTAAGCGATTTTACGTATATTTTATTCCGATTTTTCGTACTAATGTGCAAAAAACTGTCTTGTATTGTAATTCTCAAAGCCACGTGAGTCTAAACAAATTCGAATATATCTTTAATGAGGTGGTATGGCTACAAAATGACAATGAAAAGGCATTCTGTATGAGACGTGAATTGCTGAGAGCTGTGCGGTAATTTATCGTTGACTTGACACAGTGTTAACAGTGGCAAAGGCTATTTATTAACGGCGGAGTGGTCTAACCAGTTTCTGCTGCTAACTCTCTTTTCCGCTCGATGACGTACGCTCGGAATGCAAGTAAGTCGTTACAGTACACGTACTTACGATGAGCGAAGCAGTGTTTAGTGGCAATTTGTGCTGGCAAACTAGTGTTTCTAACTAAAATACAAGCTCTGCGAAACAGTCATTAATGTTGTCGTAACGCTCGGCTGGTGGAAAATGAGCAAAACATAACTCACGTCTGTCACAGAGTCATAGAGCGAAGCGCTTGTTTGAATTAACGTAACGGTCTGTTATTGTCAATGCGTATACACTGTCTAATCAAAAGTACCCGGACACACATCTGTAATGCGAAATTGATCACCAGATGTCACGCGAGGCGGAGACAACAGTATAGAGGGAAGGTGGCGTCTATCGTGTTGTCAGTAGAGAAGCAGTAACGGCAGAATTTGAGCGTGGACTAGTCGTTGGACCAACAGGTCCATCAGTGACATTTCTGCCCTTCTAAAGTTGCCCCAGTCGACTGTTAGTGATGTGATCGTGAAGTGGAAACACCCTTCTAAAGCTGCCCCAGTCGACTGTTAGTGATGTGACTGTGAAGTGGAAACACCCTTCTAAAGCTGCCCCAGTCGACTGTTAGTGATGTGACTGTGAAGTTGGAAACACCCTTCTAAAGCTGCCCCAGTCGATTGTTAGTGACGTGACAGTGAAGTGGAAACGCCCTTCTAGTGCTGCCCCAGTCGACTGTTACTGTTGTGACTGTGAAGTGGAAACGCGAAGGATCGTCAACCACAGCCAAGCGAAAACCAGGCAGACCTCAGGAACAAATGGAAAGAGGCTTCATGCCTCGCAGAGGGCGGTTGTAAGGAATCACATGAAATCGCAAGAAGGTATCACTTGTGAGTACCAAAGTGCTACTGGCAATCCAGTTAGCCGAATAACTGTACTTAGTGAGTTAAAAAGAATGAGGTACAGTGGTGACGCAGCTCCTCATAACCCACACGTTCAGTGCTAAGTGACGCTTGAGGTAGCGTGGACGGTGGATGAGTGGAAATGAGTGATTTGGAGTGATGAAACACACTATACTCTGTGGTAATCCGACGGAAGCGTCTAGTTTGGCAAATGCCTGGTGAACGTTACCTGTCATCATGTGTAGTGCCAACATGAAAAAAGAAGGAGATAGTGTTATAGCCATCATCATCATCATCATCATCATCATCAGTTATCTGCTATATTTTCAGGTCCTTTGCCTCTCCATTTTCTGCGATTCATTGCATCCTTCTTAAGGGTGCTGTATGTTGTACCGTCCATCACGTCATCCAGTATCTGAAATCTCTTCCTTCCTCGCTTCCTTTCCCCTTCTACATAACCTTCTAAAACTGTTTTTGTTAGTCCATCATTCTTTCTTAATATATGCCCAGTCCAATTTCTTTTTCTTCTCTTTATTACATCTAGTAACTGTCTTTTCTCTCCCACTCTTCTCAGTACCTCTTCATTTTTTACTTTGTCCATCCAACTTATTCTTTCCACCCTCCGCCATTTCACATCTCGAAACCATCTAGCCTTTCTCTGTCTTTCTTCCTCAAAGTCCATGTTTCAGCGCCATACAGAAGAACACTCCATACAAGACATTTTATCTTTTCCTGGGTTTCTGTCCAGCCTGCTGCAGAAAATTCTGCTTTTCTTATAAAATGAGTCTTTTGTCATTGCTATCGTTGTTTTAATTTCTGTGCTGCACTTCCAGTCGGTGTCTATCCTGCTTCCAAGATACTTAAAATTTTGCACCTGTTCTGATATTTCTCCATTCAGCATAATTTTTATTTCTCTATTTCCTCGTAGTGCCAATACTTTTGCTTCCTTTGTGTTAATTTTCATTCCATAATTTTTTACGTTAGCCATTGAAGGTGTCCACTAAATCCTGTAATTCTTTTTCCCCTGTGTCGAGAAGGACCTTGTCCTCAGCAAACCTCAAACACCCTACTCTTCTTCCTCCAATTTCTACTCCTTTGGTCAATCATATTTTCCATGTAGACGTTGAAAAGGGTAGGTGATAGACAGCATCCCTGTTTTACTCCTTTTCCTAGCCCGATTCAGATGTTACGGTATGTGCTGTTTGTCGTGGTTACTCCTGCGGTCTCCTTATTGCGCTTAAGAAACCCTGTATACGGAAGGATACGAACACATTTTACAGCAGTGAGTGTTGTGTGGCGTAGAGGAACAGTGGGGAGACGATGACTGTATCAGTATGACAGTGCATCCTGTCATAAAGCAGCAGTTGTGAGGGAATGCTTTTTGGACGATATGAAAATGGATTGCCTTGCCCAGAGTCCCGAGCCGAATGGAATGAGTCAGAACGTCGATTTAGCTCCACACCCCAGCGTCCAAGATCATTAACCATTCTGGTTTCGGCTCTTGAAGAAGAATGTGCTGTCCAGCAGAGTCCAAGTTATCATAAAGACCAAGGGTCGACACACTCCACATTAAGGTCGACTAATAATTAGACGGATTGTGCTGGCGGATATTTTCAAATCAGCGAACCAATCGGTTGACATGCGGAGTCAAGACAATGCACCCACCAGGGCAGAAGTAGCAGAGGCAGTTAAAAATCTCAAAAACAACAAGGCATCAGGCAATGATGGCATCTGTGCTGAAGAGATAAAGTGGGGTGGGCCTGAAATAGAAAGAAGTGTCTACAATATAATAATGGATATCTGTAGAAATAAGAAAATACTCATAGACCGGAAAGAAGCTATTATAATACCACTACAATAGAAAGGGGACAAGAAAGTACGGGATACCTATAGGGGCATCTCTCTCTTAAACGTAGGGTACAAGGTATTATCGAGAATCTTGCTGAACTGAGTTGAAAAACAACTGAGGCCGGCAATAGGGCAGTACCAGTGTGGCCTTGAAAAAGGGAGGAATTGTACAGAAAAGACATTTGGAATAAAAAGGGTAATAGAACACAGACACAGGAAAGGAAAAAAAATAATAGTGACATTTGTGGACTCCCAAAAGGCCTACGACTCAGTTGACAGAAGTACTCTGCTTGATGTGTTAGATGATAGAGGACTGGATACTACAACACATGCAATAATAAAGGAAAAGTTAAGCGACGCTATTGCCAGGATGAGGCATCGCAGTACGCTGTCAGACAGCTTCGAAATAAAAATAGGAGTCCGGTAAGGGAATGGGCTGTCACCAGTTTTGTTTAACGTGATTTTGTTCGAAGTAGTGAGACAGTGGAGACAATTAAATAGTAACATTAAGATCAAAGATGTGCAAATAGGGTAAAAGGTCAAACGTAATGCAACAGTGGACTGCCTGGCGTTCGCAGATAACATGGCACTCTTAAATGAGACAGAAGATGAGGCAAAGGCAGCACTAAAAGATTTATCCGAAACTTTAGAAAGGTCGGACTGAAGATTGCATATAAGAAGACCAAGACAGCGAACACTGAGTCTGAATGGAAGCTAGATGGCCAAGTGGTCGAGAAAGTCAACAATTTTCGTTATTTGGGGCATAAGATTACTGGTAGCATACAGAGCAACAGTAGAGCAGTAGACAGGGTACAGCTTTTGCAGAGGCTTCGGTATGGGGTGGAAACAACATATGGCTAGAAAAATCTGTCACGAATGCCAAATTGCGACATTACACAGCAACTGTAACAAATGCTGCTCTGTACGCATCAGAAACGATCACACTCGGCAAGAGAGCTTGTACACATGTGGAGAAGGAGCGGAAAATTTTGAGACACATATGGGCACCAAAAAACACAGAACACGACAGGAACTGTATGAAAATATTGAATCCATATCGAGATACGGAAGAGTAGGTTACATATGTTGAGCACGTCATGACAACGGACGAGGAGAGGTTGACTAAGAAGATATGGAATGCCACACTTCATACGAGAAACAACTGGATGAAGGAAGTCAGAGATGACTGGAAGGCTGTATGAATAAAAGAAAGGAATCTGCAGGCAGTAGTACAGGACAGGGAGAAGTATAAAGGGTTGGTGGATGGTCACAGGTGGCCGGACACCAAAATCAAAGTTGTCTTAGCAGAAGAAGAAAGAAACAGAAGAAGCGAGAGAATAAAGAGATATTGGGAAGAAAGAAGACTTGCAAAACAAACCACACGTGATCCTGAAAGGTCCTAACGAGGCAGAAGAAGAAGAAGAAGAAGAAGAAGAAGAAGAAGAAGAAGAAGTTGACACGCGGAAGATCAGAAGCCCTGATGAATATGGTGATACTCATTCTCGAGAAATTACTCCACCCCCATATTTGAATCTGCCAAGAGGAAACGCTTCCTTTGCAAAGCTACCAAATAAAAGTCTCCTGCAAAAGAAGAATGAGGCATTTTTATCAGCATTGATGAGGAAGACTATGAAGTGTGAACTGACCATCTGTGCGAACAGCCACGCAGCATGGTAGCGTTAACTGTTCATTTATCTGCACAAGATCAAATCTCGACGATTTTTTACTCTCGATTAATAAGTTTTGCTGAAGGTAGAGTGAAGGATATATCTTTCTCAAACAGAAAAACTGAAATCAATCATTTTGGACAAGTATATTGGCCTAAACCGCCAATTATGTCAACAGCAAGTAGTTGGAAACATTTGTTCTTTGTTTCGTCGTCGATGAGGGAGCCGCCTCTATATGCTGCAAGTCTGCAACGAAATTAGGCGGAATGCAAATTAAATACGAAAAGTTCTTTTCCCTGTGGAATAAATGAACACATAAATAAGGGCAAATAATATATTTCAGTTATTAATACGCCAACGACAAAAGATTTGCAATGGTAGGGTACTCATTTTTGGCGCCCATACCTGCCTGTACAGGGCAGGAGAGACATTTTTGTGTTCTCCAACGAAGGCTCTGCGCTAAAAACGGGCAGTCCTACAATTTAACTCATCTGTATTTTTACGCTTCTGGACTTAGAACACTGTGAAACAAACTAAGCTTCTCAAAACTATATAACAATTATCCCGTTGACATAGAAATTAAATTTTTGTAAATAATCAGTTGGACCTCATGAAAGTATGTCTTGAAATCTTCACTGCAAGGTGATCCTGAAATCCACCGAAAAAATTCTGAAGTTTTTAGGGTTTTTCTAAGTATTTTGGTACAAGTACGTCATCTCCTGTGACTCTTACAGAGTAATAAGGTAATTAGAAATTATGCGGTTTATTACACGAATTATCTTTGCTTCTATGTACTGCAACAACCCTTCGACGGGACACGTACACTTAAATCACAGTGTCGTTGTGCTGCTCTCCAATTGCTTTCAATGAACCCACACACGAGGTGCATATTGGCCAACTTTTCTTTTGGAAAACTATCCATACTGTTGCTTGTCACTGTTACCGTACAGCTAACACTGCCAGAAAAACAAACCCGAAACGGAAGCGAACAGTACGGATGCAGGCCCGAGGGCGAAGAGTTAAGTGGACACTGCTGTTGTCAATATCAACTACCCTGAGTGATTGAAACAAGATGGCTTCAAGCAAGACACACAATGCATACTTGTCAACATTTGCACAGTTGAGCAGATATTTAACTACGTAACGAGCTGTCGATACCACTGGGCCTTTACACCAAAATATCTAGAAAATATCCCTTAAAACATTCCGAAATTTTGTCAGTGGAATTCGCTTTCACCCCATATATGACGGTAGACGAAATTAGTTTTTTAACCATCGATTACGTAGTAACACCACCAAGTCAGAAACACACGTTCTGAAGACTTTGTTGACGTATTTTAACCTTGAGTAGTTTGAAAACATGATTAGCTTACAAAAAACTAAAAGCACAGACCAGAAGAGCCAGAAATAAGAAATATGAGGAAAAGCGGAAACGGCAGTACTTTTTTTCTTGCTCTGGTATTTTAAAAAAATCAGTATTCCACGGTAATTTGTAAGAAGCAAATAGACAGTACATGGAAACTCATGTAACAGATATCGACGTGGCAGGTGTGAACAACCAGGGGAAGTACAAACTACTGGATGAGTATGGTTCAACTAAGTGAGGGATGCCTCATTAGACCTCGGACATCAGTCCTGATAGTATCCAGGGAGATTCTGCCGTAATTGAGGCAATAGATTCGGACCTCGAAGAGCGACGGCTTAAAGACGAAGCGAGCGCTTCGTAAATTAGTTATTCAGTAGTTTCACTATAGTTTCGTCGAATACAGAATACTTTTGTTTTTAATTACTTCAGTGTCGATGGGACGTGCAGATCATTACATAAAACTCCGTCCTTTTTTAAAATACGCTTCAGTGTTTATCGCTGCAACTCAACGTTTGCAGGCGTTTGCTTATGTCACGAACGTGAGGTATTAGATGTTAGTTGTGCCATCATTGGACATGTAAAATAAGAGTTAAATTTGAAATTATACTACCCGCGTTCATGGGTATGACATAAAGTAAACAAATCTTTTGCTATACAAGACATATAACTTACGAAGCCACAATTCCGCAAATTATCGCATTAGCTCATAGACGACGTTCTTGACAATTTAGAACAAAAGATGTAATTTTTTCTCCTGTGGAAGTGGTGTAAATTGGACAAAAGTGCAGTGAGAACCGACTTATTCCGGAAGAAGCAGTACGGCCTGGCCCGCACCTGTTGCTGTGCCGTGTCCCGCGAGTATTCATTACCGGCGGCCGCCTGCCCCTAGCTACGCCTTGCCGCCATTACAGCCGCTACCCTCGCGTGTTGCCCTCTGTTCCAAAATGTGCTGACACGAGTATATTTCTTGAACGGCATTGTTTCATCGCTGGTTGGCTTTCGCACAATACATAGATCGCACCTGTCTTTCCTCGCCTTCTCCTTGTCTTGGATAGCGTCTTGTGCGGAAAATGTAGTAGCAATTTATATGGCCGTGCTTTCGTGTCATTTCTTTAATTGTAGCTTTTTACACTATTTAGCTTAAAGCTCTTGGTGTTTCCGTTCCGAGACAGATCAGATGTGCAGTCACTTGCACTGTGCGCTGGGAAGTTTCGCAAGCTTCGATATGGACGCGAATTGAACAGTGACACGAAAATAGAATAAATTTCCTTTACTTTACGTCTATAGTCACAAATTTTTATGTCTTCAGACTACCTGTTTAGGTCTATAACAACCATTGTCATATCTGAAAAAAGGGAAAAAACACTAATATAACCAGCAGATTGTCTATAGCTTAAAACAATAAAATATACCATGATGAAAAGTATTACTGACATACAGGTTAACAAAACCCTAAAACTGTGAGTGAAACATAAACGAAAAAGGACGTATGACAAATGTGATGGCTCCCGAGTATACAGCTTTGATTGTAGTATTATATCGGTCAAACGGGCCGCTATCTTAACGTAAGGTTTAAAGAACATTCACAGCCTCTGAACAAAACTGCTTTGTAACAGTATTTATCTAAAACTGGTCATTCTATAGGGAACATTGAGAATACTCTGCATTTTCTCCACCAAGTGGAAAGAGGCTGTGGTCTTAATTTATTAGAACAGCTTGACGCTTAAGATAACAGTGTTAGCATGACACTTCAGGAATCCTCTCTCTTCCTCTCTCTCTCTCTCTCTCTCTCTCTCTATCTCTCTACCTGTCTCCGTCGTCAATGTAGATTCTAAAGCATTCACATGCCTCGAAAACCTTCATAAACACTTGAACCAGGATGTTTATTTCGACACTGTCAGTGGGCAAGTGTTGTACTTTGTTGTACATACTGGTGATGAGTATGCTGCGGGCACTCCTGTCTTTCATGATGACAGTGACGGAGTTGACAGCGCTGCACACGTAAGTTCCGGTTTGACGAATACTGAGGCACAGAGTCGCATCTCGACCCTCGTGCTAAACTATCTGATGTAAATGCCACAGTAAATGTCTGGGATTATTTGGAACAATCAGTGAAATGACGCAGTCAACAAACCCGAAATTTTAAAGCTCTATGGGAACTAATCATCAGGTACTGTCTTCAGATGAACACGACATACACTTCCAGGAAAAAATGCAACCCCGTCAAGAACATGATCATTTTGTTGACAAGAGAGGCTACAGGTAATTGATCATTGTGAGAATATGTCAAAACAAGTTCAGACGAAGGTGAAACACACATGTCGCAGTAAAGGATGCCCAAACAGTCAGACCAATACACTGTGCACCCAATATGGCGGCAATGAAGACGTTTATTCTTACATGCAAACGATCGTAAAGGTGCCGAATGGGATCTTGCGACAGATTGTCCCAAGCATCTTGCTCCCTTTGTTGCAGTTTTCCAATGGTTCTTGCTGGCCCTGGAAAACGAGTAAGTTCCCACTTCTTGATATTGCTGGCCAGGGCCATTGCTGCACTACACGAAGAGCACGTTGTGTCGCAGCAGGGGATACGTGAACCTGCATTTTCCTCCTGAAAAGGCACATCACCTTCCTGTCGAGGTAATGGCAGTAGCACGGGTGTAACATCCTGTGCAGCGTCGCGTGCACCGGCCACTTTACCCCACAGAAATACCAAATGTGCCCGCATTGCGATGGGCCTCCACACGATGGAGACTGGGGTGGTACCATTGTGTCGTGGACGAATGAACTCTAGAAAAGGTAGTTCAACAAGTAAATGGCCATACACGGTTGTTACATCCATCATTCACATCCAGACAGTACCTACTCTCAGCACTGAAGACAATATAGCGCCATTACACCCTCCAATCAACTCTTCCATGACTCCCGAATAGCCATGCTTGGTGAATCGTGTTGCCAGTGGTAGCTTGGCCTGAGCCACACGTAAATAAATTAAATCCTGCAGCAATGGTCCCTGATGACACAGCAAGGGCAACACGTGCCCGGGTCTGATCCTGGGTGATGTATGGTCGGCCACCGCTGCTCGCAAATTCCTTCGATCTTGACGTATGTCTGTACTATGCAGACGTCCAGAAGATGGTCTACAGGTGTGGTACTGTTCCACATACCACTGTTGAAAGCAGCGACATCTTACAGATACACCGTGCCCAATATGTGCTGCAATCTGTCTATGCGTCCATCCAGCGTACCGCAGCCCACAACGCAACCGCGTTCATATGACTGAAACTGTCCAACAGGGGTGCGAACTCGTCAGCAGGGCATGATTGTACGCTAGAATACTGCAGACACTTTTCACAACTAAACCCAGCACAGTTACTGCCTACAGAGACAGAACAGAGGGTGCACAAATAGGTCTCCTGGGGCCCATGTAATTGATGATAACCGTGTCAAACTTATCACTAACACTAACCCCCCTCGCTATTCACATGTTATACTCCGGTGCCGAATTGGAGTCTTTGTTAAGGTTAAAGGCGGCGCTACACGGTATTATCGTGTTATCTGCTGACAGTGACTCAATTTTTGGTCGGTGTGCTCGTGGCTCTCTCGCGTTGACGAACATGTAGTTAGCGCTAGAGGGTTGAGAAGGAGAGAGGTCTAGTCACGACATGGCAGGATGGTCGAATAAAAGAAAGGGTGTGTTCTCCAATTTGGATGCTGCATGTTTCTCCCACTGTTTTTGACGAGAAACACTGATTATCTGTCCTGTACGTAGGCGATTTAGTGACGTCATATTGACATGAGATCACTGCAATTTGTTGGGAAGTGTCGCAAGTGGCTGGCAGGGAACCGAGGCAGGAAATTAAAGGCGCTGCCGCCCGCTTCCGGTGTCCGCTGCTAATTGCGCCCTCCATCAGGGTCAACAACGAATGCACTGCGGCCGCAGCCGAGAACCGTTTCCGGCCGCCGTGGCGGTGGACGCGGACTGCCCCCTCACTGTGCACCCCACACAGGTACAGGGCGTCGACATTCACGGAGGGAGCGCGAACAGAACGTTTGATTAATGACAACGCGTGTAGAGGCTTTTAGGCAGTTATTTTTCTCGCACCCCATGTATAGATGGAACAGGAAGAAACCCCAGTACTTGATACAATGGGGATTGTCCTCAGTCATCCACGTCACAATACTTTCCAGAGTACGGATGTAAATGTAGATGTTATGCAGATCGTCAGCGTAGAGAGCTTAACGAAGAAACACATTTACCATTGCGGACCATTACGAAGATGTGAGTTTAGCCTACTCATCTACTAGACTAAATGTTTTAAGAACTCTACACGAAAATACGTCTTTTTGAGTATAAAGATCAACGTGAGACAGATTGTCACAGCAAACAAAGGTTGTAGGCAAAACGGATATTTCACTCCACAGTGGAGTATTAGCTGTAACAAAACATCCTGATATATTAAGCACTGTGCATTGGACCGGGACTCGCCCATGGAGCTTGCTTTGCGAAGTCCACATTATTACATCTGCATCTCCATCTACATTTATACTCCGCAAGGCACCAAGCGGTGTGTGGCTATGGTTCGCGGGAAGAACGACTGCCGGAAAGCCTCTGTGCGCGCTCGAATCTCTCTGATTTTACATTAGTGATCTCCTCGGGAGGTATAAGTAGGGGAAAGCAATATAGGCGATACCTCATCCAGAAACGCACCCTCTCGAAACCTGGACAGCAAGCTACACCGCGATGCAGAGCGTCTCTCTTGCAGAGTCTGCCACTTGAGTTTGCTAAACATCTCCGTAACGCTATCACGCTTACCAAATAACCCTGTGACGAAACGCGCCGCTCTTCTTCGGCTCTTTTCTATCTCCTCTGTCAACCCGACCTGGTACGGATCCCACACTTATGAGCAATACTCAAGTATAGGTCGAACGAGTGTTTTGTAAGGACTCTCCCAATGAATCTCAACCTGGCCCCCGCCTTACCAACAATCAATTTTATATGATCATTCTACTTCAAATCGTTCCGCACGCATACTCCCAGATATTTTACAGAAGTAACTGCTACCAATGTTTGTTCCTCTATCATATAATCATACAATAAAGGATCCTTGTTTCTATGTATTCGCAATACATTACATTTGTCTATGTTGAGGGTCAGTTGCCAGCCCTGCACCAAGTGCCTATCCGCTGCAGATCTTCCCGCATTTCGCTGCAATTTTCTAATGCTGCAACTTCTCTGTATACTACAGCATCATCCGCGAAAAGCCGCATGGAACTTCCGACATTATCTGCTAGTCATCCGAACTCGCCCCACAATCGAAAATTTGAATTTGCCAGTACCTCTGTCTGCCTTCCCCTAGCTGCCTGACGGACCTTGGTGACAGCTTTTCCCAGAAACGTTCAGCATCCATCACGTCTTCCTTTCTGTGTGATCAGTTCTGTTGGCGTCACGCTCTGGCTACTTCCAACAGGGAATGGTCGTCATAAGCTTGGACACCCACCTCGGTCTTCAGGAAAAACTCGCCTGCTGTCTACGTTCTTACGGCGCCTGTTCTGCGGTGCGCTTCATTGAGTGGCGGCAGCAATAGAGCGGAACATAGCGACGAATTGCTGGCCGATGGAAGAAGCTGTGGATGAGGCGATCTGGGGTGTCACAAATTCGCACTTCTTGCACGGAACACCACCCGAGCGCTAAACCACACTTCCTGGTACACGTGACTGACAACTGGAAGGCTCTCTACTCCTCTTTCTCGCCATTTCTCACTGAAAATGCAACAAGGCTGCACATTTTTATATTATTTTTATTTTTGTTGCCCCCCACTTGAGATGTGACCAGCGTTTTGCATACTTCAGCGTGTACATTATACAGAGTGTAACACAGTTAACATCGAAAACTGGCGTGGGTGAAAGATGTATTAATAGAAACAAAAACATGCAAAAGACACCGGTCCGCAAATGAATGCGAGATAATTGCGAATGTGTGGTTAGGATACGCCACTGAATTCTATTGCAAATGTTTTCCCAGTTAGTACTAATACATTTGAAATATAAACTTGTCCTTACGGACTGAAGGGAGTGCAAGGGGCACAGCACCACGTTCGTGGTAATGGATCACCAGCGGGTGTTCATAGTGTATGTACTGACAATGTGGAGAGATGCGATGAATCAGTGCAAAACTATTTTCGTATTACAGTTTCTTACGTGCAGATAGTATGTTAACAAAAAAACATTGTAAATCAAGGACCAATGGAATGAGGCAGTGTAGTTGTTTTAGGCGCTGCTCTCATGTTCTGGAGGATCGGGCTTTTTCTCTGTCCTTGTATCCTCATTTGAGTTTACAAGACTTGTCAGGCAAATGATGGGGTGGTTCCTTCGTCAAGGCCAAGGCCAACCACCTGTTCTTCCCTTATTATATTTATATACCTTATCTGAGTGTATATTTTGAGCTAGTTTTTATTGTTTTGATTAAAGATCCTGCGTCTCTGTAAGATGGTCCCTGGATGAAAAAATATGAGATGAAATGAAATCATTACGTCCCTTTCTAACTGAGCTCAAATTTCGCCTATGGTCCATATTAAAAGGAACTACAATACTACTTCTGCACGTTATATGTTACAATTTATTGTACACTCGTGTGTGTTAACATGTTTCACGTGGCATCCTTATGTTTGTATGCAATACCGTAATTGAGTCGTGTGTGAACTGAGATAAGAATTTTAAAACACTTCCAGATCATTTCGTAAATCCTTACAACACTGAACAATTCGCTGTTTGAGTCCTTCAGTTGTATGAGTGCGAGTGCTGTACTCTTGACTTCGGAGATACCCTCAGACAGAAAATTTCCATAGCATTGAGGTCAGGTTATCTTTGAGGCCGAGGCACAGACAGTGATCGTTCTTGGACCATACTGGCGCGTTAGATGTCGTCTTACGTCTACAACAAAATGTGCCGGTTCGCCAGCATGCATATGTCACATTAGATAGCCATAGACCACGGGGAAAATTCAAGTCCAGTCACATAGTGACTTGATGAAAAATTTACATTTCCTATAGCTTTGTACTAGCTAAGTCTATACCTTACAGTGAAATCAGTGGCAGCTTGTAGCCACACATTTGGAGTTACCCTGCAAAAAGCTCGTTTAGGCGTCCGTGTTTATAGAACGTTTTTGTTATTATTTACTATTTTTTCTATTATTGTACACTTTTCCCATGCTAGTTTCTCTATTAATTGTTATACACACTATATAAGTTAAAGATCGGAAACCACTTGGAATTTGTAAATCCTGAGTTGTTACATGTTCAGGATGTTGAAGGAACCTCTGCTGAAGGAGTCTGTATCCAACTGGAAAAAACTGCTTCATTTTCCGTTAGGTGTACAGTACACCGGTATTTCTACTGATAGCTCTGTAACATTTTAGGTGCTATATTCTGTTTGCATATCGGCACTGTTATTAGTCTCACAGATGCTCATTTGGGTTGGGATGTGTGCTGTGGAATGGTCAGTTTATTTTATTCATCGCGCTTGACTACTCAAAGATCCTTAGGTTCGATAACATACATCAAGAAATATCAGACGTGCGTTAAGCAACTATCACCAAATGAAAGCTCAAGAAACAGTCGGTTATGAGAGAAAGCTCCACAGCTCGCGTTTACGTATAACTAATGTTCTAATCGACCGTTGAAAAAGATTTCCGAGAAATTTAACCGCCTGATTAGCGTTAGCACGTGGATATCCCACGATAGGTTATGACATAACCGGAGCGAAATTGCTGCATAGTATTGTCATGTGTCAGTGTTCCACTGATAATGGAAAGCCTGCTTATGGTTTGCAAAATACTTATAACGACAGACTGTACCTGCAGGTTGTTTTATCGCTAACCCTCTGCTCCAGGCTGTTCCAACCGAGCTCCACGGAGCCGGAGCGCTCCGGAGCGCTCACTGCGACAGCTCGGAGCTAGCGTGGAGGGGGAAAGCGAACTCACTGTCCCCTGGCTGCATGCAGCCGCAACTGACGCAATAATCCAATGACAGCTATGACTAGCCGCGGGAGCCCTGTACCTCTATTGGAGAATACCTTTCTATTCATTGAGAGGGATGGTCGTCCGCAGTGCCTTGTATGTCATAAAGTATTTAATTCTGCGAAGAGGTACAATATACAACGACATTATACACGTCTTCATGCAGCGCACTACGATCAGGTAGAAGGCGTTGCACGCAGAGAACTGGTAGCCAGGCTTAAGAACGACATACCAGGAGACGTGAGTTTAAAAACGGAGGGTATTAAAACATGCAACACAGTTCGTGTTCTGTAATGCGTTTATAATTTTCAGGTGAACGAGAGCGGAGAAAACACTACTGAATCTGCAATTCGAGGAAGCTACAGGGTCGCTCACATCATTGCGACTAGTGGCAAGTCGTTTTGGGTGGACAACTCGTAAAATCGTGCATGGTAGCAGTTGCAGAATGTTTGTTTCCAAGGGAGGTGCAGGCAATTGAAGGGGTTTGCCTGTCGAAGCAAACAATGTCTCGTCGAACCCTGGACATGGCAGCGGATTTAGAGACACAGCTCAGGAAAAAGGCGGAGAGCTTTGTTGTATTTTCGCTAGCGCTTGACGAAAGCACCGACATATCGGACTGTGCTCAGCTTGCAGTCTTTGTGCGTGGTGTCGACATGGAGCTGCAAGTAACTGAAGAACTCTTGGATGTAGTACCACTCGATTACACCGCAACAGGACGTGACATTTTTGAAGCTGTTCGTGAATCAGTAGACAATGTGAATTTGCCGTGGGATAACCTCCATTCTCTAGCGACAGACGGTGCACCACAAATGATCGGGCGTCACCAAGGTTTTGCTTCTCGTTTGAAAAATAAACTCAGGGACGAATTCGGGAAAGACATTTTGGTCATGGATTGTGCGGCTGGTCCCGACGGAGGTTCGAGTCCTCCCTTGGGAGTGGGTGTGTGTGTTTGTCCTTAGGACAATTTAGGTTAAGTAGTGTGTAAGCTTAGGGACTGATGACCTTAGCAGTTAAGACCCATAAGATTTCACACACATTTGAACACTTTTTTTTAAAGACATTTTGACTCTTCATTGTTTTATTCACCAAGAGGCACTGTGTGCTGAAACAGTTGAGCTAGGTGGCGTAATGAAAGATGTCGTGAAGTGTGTGATTTTTGTGCGGCGTCACGGTATGAATCATCGCCAATTCGAAGGATACCTGAAAGATATGGAAGCGGAGTATGGGGATATACCTTAACACAGTAGACTTCGTTGGCTGAGTCGAGGAAAAGTTCTTGATGTTTTCTTTGCCATTCGTGGGGAAATATCCCTTTTTCTCTAAATGGGAAGAAATGCGTTGTCTGAAAGATATAGAATGGATATCAGACCTGGCGTTCCTAGCTGACATAACTATGCATCTGAATTATTCAAATCTGTGATTGCAGGGCAAAGGGCAGCTAATAGTTGACATGCACGACCAGATCAAAGCATTCATGGAAAAGTTACGTTTATTTGAGAGGCAGATGGGTAATGGACATTTAACGTTCTTCAGTCGTCTTGCTTCTTTAAAACTACCTAAAGGTACTGCTTTCGACGATTACCAAGCAAAGCAGCTCATCACGTTGTTTGAAACACGATTCCGAGACCTCACTAGATTGGAAATGGAACTTAAGGTGTTCGGCACTCCTTTTTCAGTTTCCTCCGATGACTTGTCATCGTCACTTCAATTGGAGATTATTGATTTGCAAAATTCAACTTTGTTGAAAGAGAGGTACTACAGCACGTTGGATTTGTCACGATGGCATCGTTCATTACAGCAAAAAACATTTCCCAAGCTTCACAACGATGCCGCTCAGATCATGTGCAAGTTTGGATCTACGTATTGTTGCGAGCAGCTTTTCTCAGCAATGAAAAGAGTAAAAAGGAAGGAACGTTCGTTTCTTCAGGATGCAACAATGAAGGCCACCCTCCGCATTAACGCTGCGAACACTTTGACGCCTGATATTTCCGATCTTGTAATGAAAAGAAAATGTCAAGCTACAGAGGCCCAATAAATTTAGTATGCAATTTCTTGTAGAACAGTTGTTTTTTATTTATTTCCTGAACATCGTATTTCCTGGTGTAGCATGTCACCACGTCTTAGCAGCTAAGGGTATGAGGTTGCCGATCTTGTAAGACGCAGCTGGCACATCAAAACGCTTCCCTTGCCGCCTGCCTCAGCCAGCCGTGCCACGTGCCGGCGTACCGGCCCACTTGAATGGCCACAGCGAGCGACGCGGCTCCCTGGAGCAGGGAGCGCTCCGCGGCTCACAACGGAGCCGACGAGCTGGAACAGCCTGCTCTGCTCCGTACTGTTGCATAAAATTAGTTAGCGCCTGTAGATCGGCAACCCACTGAACAGATTTGCAAAGCGGTCTGCTGTCGCGGAGTCTCAGGGACAATTCGTACCAATGAACTGCACTCACATAGTGACGTTTGCTGCGCCACAGACGGTGCCCACATTGAGCATCCGTAATGTGAGTTAAAAACTTGGAAAGATGCTCCAATCACTGACGTGTGTCTATTTCTGTATGTTTAGTAGTTTTCGTGCAGTCATCTTCTGAAACTCCAGAGGTACTTATTCGTAGCTCTGTCTCCTATCCCACCTCATGTTGCAAAACGAAACGGTGGGAAGCACTTTTTTAATATTTCTACTTCCGACTACGACATTAGCTGACATAAATATAGATTAATGTCTTTCACTCTGAAAAAAAAGGATAGTCGAAGGGCTAAGTTCGAGAACAACACCATGAGCTGCAGAGCACATGCAGAGAAGTAATTTCAGGGCGAGTTACTGAATAAAAACTAGTCCCACATAGAAATCTCTTTTCATAATTTACTGATTAACAAAAATTAGGAATTCATAAATGTTTAAAATGGATGCTGTATTGCTGTCAGATCACCTCAATTCTTACGGAATTATAAGCAAACATCGAATGATATAGAAACATACTGTGAATCCCTCTGAACACCAGTTTGTATCACAAAAGCAGAGCAACAGACTTCTGTCGTAATATACGAAAATGCCACATTACACATGAGACAATTATTGCTACCACGGCCAGCGTGAAACTCAGTTAGGAGAGGTTCTGAGCACTATGGGACTTAACATCTGTGGTCATCAGTCCCCTAGAACTTAGAATTACTTAAAGCCTAACTAACCTAAGGACATCACACACATCCATGCCCGAGGCAGGATTCGAACCTGCGACCCTAGCAGTCGTGCGGTTCCGGACTGCACCCCTAGAACCGCGAGACCACCGCGGCCGGCTCGGTTAAGAGAGAAAAAGATATAAAGCGACGCTGGATAAGGTGGGCGGCTCTCGTTATTACATGGAGCATTCATCAGATTGGTTTTTTTTTTCTTGTCTAATGTACTGAATGTGGATTGGGGCCTGGGGGAGGATGAACTTCCGTTTCGTACAAAAAAAGAATCACGCAAGGCAATATTCAGGCCACGACGTCTCTTAGGAGACAGATTCAATAAAGACAACTGCACATTCTTAGCATGTAGATTTAGGAAGAGCCTTTAACACTGGCCACTGTAACACGCTATTTTAGGATTCTTAAACTGTCAGGAATACAATTCAGGGACTGAAAGGTAACCTGTAATTTCTGTAAAACCAGACTGTAGGCATACGAATTGAAGGGCATGGAAGGGTGATAGTAGTGGACAAGTGAATGAGGTGTAGAATAGTACGGTAGATACTTAAAACTATCTGTATATTGAAAAAGAAGGAAAGAAAAACAAGGAAAATTTGGAAAAGAGATTAAAGTTCAACAAGGAAAATTAAAAACTTTAATGTTTGCCAATGACATTGTAATTCAGGCAGAAATAGCAAAAGACTTGGAAGATTAGTGGAATGGAGTAGATATTGCCTTGAAATGAGGTTATGAGATGAGTATGAAAATAGTGATGGAGTGTTGACGAAATAAGTGGGGTGATAGTGCAGCGAATTAGGTTAGAAATTCGGGCAGAAATGGTAGTAAATGAGTTTTACTATCTGGGCAGAAAAATAATTGAGGAGCAAGTAAAATGGCAATAGCAAGGAAAACTTTCCTGAATAAGAGAGATAAGTTGACATCGAATATGAATTCCTTTATGAAAATTTTCGTCTGACTTGAAGGCTTATACGGAAGCGGAACCCGGGGGGGGGGGGGTGGTGGTAATAATAGTATAGAAGCTTTAGAGATGTGGTGTTAGAGAACAATGCTCAAATAAGATGGATAGAATGTGAAGACTATCTGAATCGAGAGGGGAAGGAAATTTATAGTAGAACTTGACTAAAAGAACAAAAATGATTTCTTGTACCTCAATGGCCTGGTGCAAGTCTTTCAATTGGACGCAACTTCGGTGACCTTTGTATCCTTAGTCCTCCCCAGCAGTCCTACCGGGGATGGGAACTACAGTTTATAATGCAATGCAAGTCACGTGTCGTTCCTGGAGAGGAGAGGTGAAGGCCGGGTTAACGGGAAACTGAAAAAAGTCTGTCGTCCGACCAGGATTTAATCCAGCGACCTTTCGGTTTCCAGGCACGCACTTTACCGGGCAGGCAACCAGGCTAGAACGCAAAAGAAGGGATAGGATGAGAGGAAAAGTCCTGCGGCATCACGGAATAGTCAATTTTGTAATGTAGGGAACAATGGGGAGGGGGGAGGGGTGAGAGGAGGAATAAAATTGTAGAGCGAGGCAAATGCAATGTCTTACTGGAAGCAGGTTCAAATGGATGTAGGTTGCAGCAACTATACAGACATGAAGAGACTTGCGTAGAGCGGACTAGCATGAAGAGATAAAAGTGTATTTTTTTAAATGTTGATCGTTAAATGTGAAAAACGGCGAGTGATATACATCTTTTGTTTTCAAGCTGTGATTGAGAACCCCATAAGCCACAAGACTAGAGTACCTACAATATAAAAAATCATTGTTTCTGTACAAACGAACTAGTTAGCGTCGACTCTTTGGTTTTTGGCGGTTGCTGGGCTTATAAGTGAGAATTCCACTGACATCTTATCCCTAAAGATGGTGGCATGGAAGAGAAAAGGATGACATGTAACCATCATTTTCGAAAGTTTGGTGAAATTGCAACCAGTATTAGCACTCACACGATTTGCTATCTAGGAAAAAATACTTAGCCGCTAAGATGTCAGTAGCATCCTTGATTCTGGGGATACTGGTGGGAAAGTGGTAACATGTACCTACAAGTTTTGAATACCTGGAAGAATGTCACCCAGACTTTGAACGTATACGGTACAGTAAATGGAAATGTAAACAAAAGACTGTCCAGAAAAGACACCCTCAGCACTGATCGGATTGGAGAGCGGGTGTCAAGGCGTGACACGTAAAAAATAATCATGTAGATAAGCTACGTTTGTTTTTACACTGTAGGCAAATATACACTCCTGGAAATGGAAAAAAGAACACATTGACACCGGTGTGTCAGACCCACCATACTTGCTCCGGACACTGCGAGAGGGCTTTACAAGCAATGATCACACGCACGGCACAGCGGACACACCAGGAACCGCGGTGTTGGCCGTCGAATGGCGCTAGCTGCGCAGCATTTGTGCACCGCCGCCGTCAGTGTCAGCCAGTTTGCCGTGGCATACGGAGCTCCATCGCAGTCTTTAACACTGGTAGCATGCCGCGACAGCGTGGACGTGAACCGTATGTGCAGTTGACGGACTTTGAGCGAGGGCGTATAGTGGGCATGCGGGAGGCCGGGTGGACGTACCGCCGAATTGCTCAACACGTGGGGCGTGAGGTCTCCACAGTACATCGATGTTGTCGCCAGTGGTCGGCGGAAGGTGCACGTGCCCGTCGACCTGGGACCGGACCGCAGCGACGCACGGATGCACGCCAAGACCGTAGGATCCTACGCAGTGCCGTAGGGGACCGCACCGCCACTTCCCAGCAAATTAGGGACACTGTTGCTCCTGGGGTATCGGCGAGGACCATTCGCAACCGTCTCCATGAAGCTGGGCTACGGTCCCGCACACCGTTAGGCCGTCTTCCGCTCACGCCCCAACATCGTGCAGCCCGCCTCCAGTGGTGTCGCGACAGGCGTGAATGGAGGGACGAATGGAGACGTGTCGTCTTCAGCGATGAGAGTCGCTTCTGCCTTGGTGCCAATGATGGTCGTATGCGTGTTTGGCGCCGTGCAGGTGAGTGCCACAATCAGGACTGCATACGACCGAGGCACACAGGGCCAACACCCGGCATCATGGTGTGGGGAGCGATCTCCTACACTGGCCGTACACCACTGGTGATCGTCGAGGGGACACTGAATAGTGCACGGTACATCCAAACCGTCATCGAACCCATCGTTGTACCATTCCTAGACCGGCAAGGGAACTTGCTGTTCCAACAGGACAATGCACGTCCGCATGTATCCCGTGCCACCCAACGTGCTCTAGAAGGTGTAAGTCAACTACCCTGGCCAGCAAGATCTCCGGATCTGTCCCCCATTGAGCATGTTTGGGACTGGATGAAGCGTCGTCTCACGCGGTCTGCACGTCCAGCACGAACGCTGGTCCAACTGAGGCGCCAGGTGGAAATGGCATGGCAAGCCGTTCCACAGGACTACATCCAGCATCTCTACGATCGTCTCCATGGGAGAATAGCAGCCTGCATTGCTGCGAAAGGTGGATATACACTGTACTAGTGCCGACATTGTGCATGCTCTGTTGCCTGTGTCTATGTGCCTGTGGTTCTGTCAGTGTGATCATGTGATGTATCTGACCCCAGGAATGTGTCAATAAAGTTTCCCCTTCCTGGGACAATGAATTCACGGTGTTCTTATTTCAATTTCCAGGAGTGTAGTAAGTAGAAGAACTTCTTACCTTATGTAACACTGGGGTAGATAAGTGACCGGATAATGCCATCTAATAAGTTAATAAGAAAGATATTATGTGCTCGAACACTGTGAATTACCTAGAAGAAAACGATTTTTGAGAAATAGTGCGGACGGATTCAGAGAATACGGTGAGACACTTCATTCGCATGAAGTAATGAGTGCTATTGACAGGGGATCTCAAATTGATTGCATATTGCTAGATTTCCAGGAAGGTTTTGACACCTTTGCTCAGAAGAAAATTCTAATCAAATTGCGTGCCTATGGAGTATCGTCTCAGTTGTGCGACTGGATTCGTTATTTCCTGTTGAATAGATCACAGTTCTTAGTAATCGACGGAAAAGTGATATCCGGCGTTCCCCGATTGTTTGCAGATGATGCTGTCATTTATCCTCTATTAAAGTCGTCAGAAGACCAAAACTAATTGCAATGTGATTTAGACAAAATGTCTGAATGGTATAAGAAGCGGTAATTGTCTCCAAATAACGAAAAGTCTGAGGTCGTCCACATGAGTACGAAAAGAAATTCGTTGAATTTCGGTTACACGATAAGTCACACATGTTTAAAGGCTGTCATTTCAACTAAATATCTAGGAATTACAATTACGAGCAACTTAAAATGCAACGATGACATAGACAGTGTTGGGGGGAACGCAAACCAAAGACTGAGTTTTATTGGCAGAGCAGTTAGAAGATGCAAGAGGTCTACTAAAGAGACTGCCTACACTACGCCAGTCTTTCTTCTGCTACAGTATTACTGTGGGCTATGGGATCCTTACCAGATAGGACTGACTGAGGACTTCGAAAAGTCCAAAAAAGGGTAGGTCGTTTTGTACGTTCGTGAAATAGGGGAGAGCGTGTCACGGATATGATAAGGAATTGGAGGGGCAATTATAAGAACAATGGCTATTTTTTGTTTCGGTAAGATCTTTTCAGGAAATTTCATACACAAGTTTTGTCCTCTGAATGTGTCGCCAACCGACATAGGCAGAAACGATTATCGTAATAAAAATAAGAGAAATTAGAGGTCGTACAGAAAGATTTGAGTGTTTTCTTCCCACTTACTGCTAGAGAGTGGATTGGTAGAGGATTGGTCCGAAGGTTGTTCGAAGAACCTTGTGGCACGCACTTACGTGTGAATTGCAGAATAATCATAAAGGTGTAGATGTACACTCATGCTCATAAGGATAATTGCAGAATATGGTGCCACACAACGTGGCACTACACAAAACTGGCGCTAATAGCATAGGCACATAGAGAACACACACGACACAGATCTGTAAGTCCACGGTATTGGTGATAAATTGAGAAAACCGTCCCGAAACATATGTGCTACAAAACGCCACTGTTTCCTGCGCATATACCTCGACATCAATATGGGATATTATCACCATGCACACTACACAGGCCGCACAATGAGTTGGCATACTCTGGATCAGGTGGTCGAGCAGCTGCTGGGGTATAGCCTCCCATTCTTGCACCAGTGCCTGTCGCAGCTCCTGAAGTGTCGTAGGGGTATGAAGACGTGCAGCGATACGTCGACCGAGAGCATCCCAGACGTGCTCGATGCTGTTTAGGTCTGGAGAACAGGCAAGCCACTCCATTCGCCTGATATTTTCTGTTTCAAGGTACTCCTTCACGATGGCAGCTCGGTGGAGCAATGCGTTATCATCATCAGGAGGAAGGTGGGACACACTGCACCCCTGAAAAGGCCGACATACTAGTGCAAAATGACGTCCCGATACTGCTGGCCTGTTACAGTTCCTCTGTCAAAGACATGCAGGGGTGTACGTGCACCAATCATAATCCCACCCCACACCATCAAACCATCAAACCACGACCTCCATACAGATCCCTTTCAAGATCATTAAGGGTTTCTGGTTCACGCCAGATGAAAACCCGGCGAGAATCACAGTTCAGACTATTCCTGGACTCGTCCGTGGTCATAAACTGGGACCACTGTTCCAATGACCATGTACTGTGTTCTTGACACAAGACTTTACGGGCTCTCCTGTGACCAGGGGTAGGTGGAATGCACCTTGCAGGTCTCCGGGCGAATATACGATGTCTGTTCAGTCGTCTATAGACTGTGTGTCTGGATACAACTGTTCCAGCTGCTGCGGTAAGGTCCCGAGCAAGGCTACCTGCGGAACGCCGTGGCCGTCTGCGGGCACTGATGGTGAGATATCGGTCTTCTTGTGGTGTTGTACACTGTGGACGTCCCGTACTGTAGCGCCTGGACACGTTTCCTGTCTGCTGGAATCGTTGCTTTGTGGCACACGGAGGGCCCGTGATACGACCTGCTGTGTTTGACCAGCGTCCAGTCGCCCTGGTACTCTACCCCTCATAACGTCATCAATATGTGTTTTTTCAGTCATTTTCAACAGTCACCGTTCGCACGTCTGAAAACGTCTGCACACTTACTCGCTGCAGTGTACTCTGACATGCACCAACACACCTCTGCGTATGTGGACTGCTGCCAGCGCCACCCTGGGACGACCGCAGGTCAAATGCACCGCATGGCCATACCCCTAGGTGATTTAAACCCGCAAACAGCCTAACAGAGCGTTGTTTCACCATGTGTCAATATTGTCCTTAATTTATGAGCATGAGTGTAGATGCAGAAATTCGTTCTCGTTGAACCACTGGTTGGAGGTGATTCATTGCGTCACTTTCCACGTGATGTCATGTAAGGGCATTGTAGCTTACGGCACATTTGAGAAGCCTGCCAAAAGGCGCGCTGCTGCCATAGGACGATTGTCCGCAGTAGGAGACGCAGCACCTGGCACGGAGTGTGACGTCGAGTGCCAAGCACCCACTCTGGGCCTTCTGCTAGTGTTTGGCGAGGGGCTGCGGCGGTGCAGCGCGCTGCAGCGCAGTGCAGATCATCGATACGCGTGAGAGGACGGAGGATGGGAGGGGGAGGGGGGGCGTGGGAGGGGCGGCCTCTCCAGCGGCTTCCGCGATTCCTATCTCCAGCTGCGGGGGTCCTCCAGCGGGCAGCACAGGCTCCGCTCCTCGTCAGTGCCGCATAGCAGGTGCGCCTTCACCGGTGCCGTGCAGCAGTCACGTGTGTTTACGTTGCAACATACGCATTGCCCGCCAAAACTAGTGACGCTCCTGGTGAAGAGGGAAGGAAACGAAATGAAACCTCACGGATTGAGAGGGCATGTGATGTTGTTTCAGTGATTACAGCTGTTGTAGGTGATACATAGTTCAAATGGCTCTGACCACTACGGGACTTAACTTCTAAGGTCATCAGTCCCCTAGAACTTAGAACTACTTAAACCTAACTAACCTAAGGACATCACACACATCCATGCCCGAGGCAGGATTCGAACCTGCCACCGTACCTGTCACGCGGTTCCAGACTAACACCTAGAACCGCTCGGCCACACCGGCCGGCCAGGTGATACATGAGCACAATCTGGGACAGATCTGTGGATCTTGCTGGACAAGGGAGTACTTCAACACCACACATACACTTCATAGAAACTTGTGAGGTGTGAACAGGCATTCATGTGAACAGGCATTGTGTGGCTCTGAGCACTATGGGACTTAACTTCTGAGGTCATCAGTCCCCTAGAACTACTTAAACCTAACTAACCTAAGGACATCACACACATCCATGCCCTAGGCAGGATTCGAACCTGCGACCGTAGCAGTCGCGCAGTTCCGGACTGAAGCGCCTAGAACCGCTTGGCCACCGCGGCCGGCAGGCATTGTGTATCGTCAACGCCGCCACCGCATTCCTGTCTACAAACATATAATTAGCCTGGAGAATAAACTTGGAGGAAATGGAACAGCCCAAGCAGTTATATTAAATGGACCTATTTTCTTTCGTAGCTGCAGGGTTAATTTTAGTGTTGATGTAACTACTGGCAATTCCGGCAGTGGTTGGTTTACGCTAGCCATTGTTCGTTGTGAAAATGCTTCCCTTCCCGGACTTGAATCTTTCGCCGATCGAGATGTCATCGCTTACAAGACCTGTTTCCACACATGTTCCGTCGGGGACAAATTTGGGGATCTTGCTGGGCAAGGGAGTACCTCAACATTAGACATACAGTTCATAGGAACTCGTGCGATGTGGACGGGCATTCATGTGAACAGGCATTGTCCAGCTGGAAAATGACATAACGATAATGTCACACGAAAGGTGATACATGAGGACAATCCGGGACAGATCTGGGGATCTTGCTGGACAAGGGAGTACTTAAACATCACACATACAGTTCAGAGAAACTCGTGAGGTGAGAACAAGCATTGTCCAGCTGAAAAGTGATATAACGATAATGTAATAGGAAAGATAACACATCAGGACGCGGGATGTCTCTGACAAACTGTTGTACCATCGGAGTTCGCTCAGTCACTGCCAACCGTGATCTGACGTCATATCCGACGACTACCCACACTTTGACGGCGAGAGTAACACTGCCTTGCCTCTCCAATACACTGGGAGAATGGCACCTCTTCCCAGATCGTCGGCATATTCGCTGACCACAGTCAAGCGTGGCAGTGCAAAGCTGCGAATCATCGCTGAATATACAGGGTGATTCTTTAACGTTCAAAAACCTCCGAAGAGACGTAGATGACCCTGAGACAAGTAATTTAAGACACATGGCGTCGCAAATGTCGGGAAATACCTCAAAAGTGGATGACAAAGATTAAACATGTGGCATCACCAGGTGACGTACCTTGCCGACGGGCAGGATGTTGAGCCTATCGGTCTGTCGCACCTGATCATCCCAACTCAAGTCAGGCATCCACGTCGGTGTGGCTCCAGGTCTACGTGTGCAACTTAAGCGCGTGGGCCTCATGGTTCGCGTCTTGCGTGTGGCAGTCAGTAGCTATTTCACTGCGGTAGACAATCAAGTGTTTACATTGAGATAAGATTTATTATTTTATTCACTGGGCTCGTGGTCTTCGCTGGTTTACTGCAAAGTACAGTACAACAAAGACCTACAGTATTGCGTCACAAGTAAATGAATATACGATTTCGACTTGCTTTTTTACCAGTAAATGGCCTACCATTTCTTTATTAAATAATGTATGAAAAAAGTAAAAGGAAGGGACGAAAGGAAATAAACACAAAGTAAGAACAGATTTCATTTGGTTACAGCGAGGGCAATAATTTTGTAACTTCTACGGTTTCAACAGATTACATTGTCAAAAGATGTTCGAAATTTGCACCCTTCACTCTAATGCACATATTGCATGGCTCAGTCATCCCTTCCCGCCCAAGTCCAACCGTAGCACTGCGGCGCGGTACGTCACCTGGTGACGTCGCATATTCAACATTTATCATCCATTTTTGGGGTATTCCCCGATATTCTAAACCCCATGTGTCTTATAATAAATAACTTGCCTCAGCGTCACCTACGTCGCTTTGGAGGTTTTTAAACGTTAATAAGAATCACGCTTTTTAGCGACGTGATGCTTTTCGGTCCCATCGCCACTGCAAACAGCCGTTCGTGTTAACGGCAGACTTCGCATGGGACGGTAATTCCCTCGTCGGGTTGCTGGTAGCCTCTGACGAAAGGTGTGGGATGACACAGAATACTTCAGGGAGTCCGTTACACAGCGATAATGTCGTAGGACAGGTTCAAATGGTTCAAATGGCTCTGAGCACTATGGGACTTAACATCTATGGTCATCAGTCCCCTAGAACTTAGAACTACTTAAACCTAACTAACCTAAGGACATCACACAACACCCAGTCATCACGAGGCAGAGAAAATCCCTGACCCCGCCGGGAATCGAACCCGGGAACCCGGGCGTGGGAAGCGAGAACGCTACCGCACGACCACGTGCTGCGGACTCGTAGGACAGGTAACACATGAGGACGCGGGATGTCTCTGACAAACTGTTGTACCATCGGAGTTCGCTCAGTCACTGCCAACCGTGACCTGACGTCATATCCGACGACTCCCCATACTTTGACAGCGAGAGCAATACATGTGAAAGGGCTACGATGCGCTTGGTGTATGATACAGCAACCTGTCTTGAGCTAGTCAGATGTGGTCGATCGAAACCTAGGCGATCAGTATGCCTGCCCCATCTTCCCATGCCGTCTATTATTGGGCCACAGTCACATCCTAAAGCTGCAAAATTCTGAATTGTGGGCGATCCGACCAGCCGTCCAAATGGAGACCCACTACGAGGCACCTGTCAGGTGCTGATAACGCTGTCTCACACAAATGCACGGCACCTCCGTGTCCCTCACGGTGATTAATCGTCAGCTGACGCTGTTTACGCTCCTTATATACCTTACCAGACTCGGTAACATTGTTAAACAAGAACATCACAAAATGCACTCTTGTGGCCGTTCTATCTGTCAAACAAAATTGCAACTCATCATCATTTACCTATTCGACGATGTCGTGTGCGTGTACGAAGTAACAATGACATTCGACCGTGTCTTCTGCTGCTTCACACTCTGTTGTCAGCAGTGTACATAGTATTCAATACGACCAAATAATCAGTTCAGTAAAACAAAGTTTCATTACCTAATAGTTCAATAAAATGATGGTGTGAAGAGTTTTCCGATCAAAGTTTTTGAACACATGCGGAAGAAACACTGGGTGTGCTCTCCCACCCACTAATATAATCTACGTAAATGGTTCTCATCTCGTTTGTAAAAGACATTATTTTCTGTGCAAATTTCACTTATTTTTCGGCATATTGCCTTTTAAGGCAGTGAATTTTATCCAAGGATTTGTAGTGAGTATGTTCCACAGCTGACGTGCAATTCTGGAAGATTCACAAAATACTCGTGTTGCGCTGCAAGAAGATCTCCATTGAACTCGAAACATCCTTAAAAATATGTCAGGAATTACTAAAAATCTGGAGAACATGTTGGAAGGTCCAATGATTCATACCTCAAATTGCTCAGGCTTCCCTTAGCCAAAGGAATTTTTTTGAACAATCTATAAATGTACTGACGTATTTCTTTATTAATATGACCCAAAGAACTTGCTCGGTTCTCTGTAAGTGTATTATTCTTTGTAGAACAGTCAATAAGAACAATCGCTTTACCGATTTTCTTATTAACTCGTTGAACCTCAACAGGCTTTCATGTGTACTCCACTTACCTCTTGTGGCTCACATTTTCACATGAGTTCACGTGGTGCTCATGGAGGGATCAGCGCCCAACTGATGTAAAGAAAGATTGTCTTATAGCATTGTTTGTTAGCAGTCCCCGAAACATAGGTTGAGCCGACTAATCGGAAAAGTGTTTGTTTACTCCGCGAAAAATGGCCACTTCCTTCGCGGTGTACGACACGTACGTCGTAAGTGTATGTTGGTTGAGAGTACGTGGCTGTAATGGGTATGTGTGTAGTGTGGTGTCATGTTTGTGGTGAATAGTGACGACAAGGGAGAAATTTAAACCTGGCGCCGGCACAAAGCCTACTCCTGTCGAATAAGGGCAAGTCTGGAAGCAGTCTAGCTACTATCACAAAGATTCCGAGATCCGATCTCTGGAATGAAATATCTGCACGGTTAATAGTTCATCTTCCGCCTCCAAATGGTCAATAGGAACTCCCGCGCTTTACTCTCCACAACAACAAAATAGGTACACGGTTTGAAATCACTCAGAAACATAACACTTAAACCGAGCGGGGTGCACAGTGGCTAGCACACTGGACTCGCGTTCGGGAGGACGACGGTTCAAACCTGCGTTCGGCCATCCTAATTAGGTTTTCCATGATTTCCCTAAATCGCTTCAGGCAAATGCCAGGATGGTTCCTTTGAGAGGGCACCGCCGACTTCATTCCCCATCCTTCCCTAATCCGATGGAAGCGATGACCTCGCTGTTTGCTCCCGTCCCCCAAATCAACCAATCACAACACTCAAATTTCGAAGTAAACAAATACAATTTATCTACTTCAACAAAAAGCTCGCCAAGTTCTTCAGGGTCACTAAACACTTCCGTACAGCTAGCTGCTTGAATCCTAATTTGAGATCTCCGCCTATTGAGCGTCATTGCACTCACAAAACGGTGACACGCATCTAGGAAATCGTAATGGTTCAACATGAAATCAAACACCCGCATGGTGCATACTTTCGGAGTCTCTCAGTTTCCCATATTGCAAGAAATAACTCGACTGATCACAAAGGATCAGTTTCTTCCGACTTTTAGTAATGCACTACGAAAACACCACCGCCTTCTCGCACGGTTCTCAACTTCACCCCTACAACGGCAGTCGATCGACTTCCAGATTTTGCGAGCTCCCAACATGTTCCACGAAATTATTCGAAATTTAGGACTTCCAACGACCCAGGATCAGAAGCAGAATATAGGCATTTTTATTGGTCATTTCCTGTACCCACTTTTATTGCTCCTGTCAGGTGCTGATTCCCGCTCGGACTTCCAGAAGTCTTTCTGCATCGAGTGCTGGAAAACATCGGCCGTCACGGAAGATTCCCCCCCCCCCCCCTCCCATCTTTGAAATCAGCCTGGTCGGTTCCGATCACGGCCCTCTTAGGAGGATTATGGAAAGACGCCAATCATACTCAGCCCGCAAAAAAAAAAAAAAAAAAAAAAAAAAAAAAAAAAAAAAAAAAAAAAAAAAAAAACGCCCACTACGCAAAAGGAAGGTGGCCGTGGCGACCACAGTCTTGCAGAGCAGCAACGTAAGTGCGTGTCCAAGAAATGTCATGCCTTAAGGGGGCCGCTGGACTAAGGTTCACATCGAATGGACGGATCACAATCAGCAGTGATACGTGCACACTCACCCACGAGATACCGCAGGCAGCCTTGCGATTTAATCCGGGACATTGGTGGAAAATAGGAGATGAAATACTGTATGCCATAGCCTCGGCGGCCAAATACTTGCTGCAAAAATTTCTAACATCTGTGGTCGAAACGGCCGCCTTCGAGTCGTGCGCCTCCACACAAGCGTACTTAACGATCGGCCGTGGCTTCGGATGCAAGTTCTGTGGCGTAGTTACGGCGGTATCAGGGACAGTGAAATATACGAGTCCTGCGCCGTACATTAGAGCACGCGACACTGAAGATATTACGAGTTGCAGCAACCGTCTCCGTAGGAGAACGAATTACTATTTGAGACCACGTTAATATTTTGTAGCTGCGCGTTTAAATAGACTCACGCTCCCTACAAAATGCGGCAAAGTAAGAATTTTATTGGGTGACTTTTTATTGACATACTGTTTTCCTGCCTTTTCCCGGACAGAACTGAGGGTTCGCGATGTATGCGGGGCCCTTATTTCACGTGGGCTGTGGGCGATACTGCCTCAGAACGAACAGGAGGTGACCGACAGGTGAAAGATGAACCGGCATAAAACCTTTATCAGTTCATAGCCTGCCCCTGGATTGTGGACGACGTGTGGTCAGGGAAGAGGCCACAGACGTACCTACAGACCTACCCACGCCACGCTGGAGCCGCGTCCCCTCGGAGGCTGAGGCCGAGGACTGTGATTAGATCTGTGTAATGGCTGGCTTTCCGCACCTCCTGCTTCCACTCCCCCGCCCCGCCGTCCAGATGTTTAGTCATGCGTCCGGTGCAGCAGCGCCACTGGTCGTTTTTCCGCTCACGAGGGTGAACGTCCGCTCACCAGAGAGAGAATGCACGTCCGCCTCCGCTGCGCAAGTGGGCACTCGCAGCCACCGCTGCCGTCGCAGACTGGGGTTATGTAGGTGTGTTCCTACCGCCATCAGTCCGGCACCGAATTTCGGGATTAAATAGAAACTCACCTAGACCGTGAAGGTGATGATAATAATACTAACGGTAACAATTTATGAACAATATTTATCAGTCATTTGAATTAAAAACTGGTGTATGACAGGGCTATGAGTTATAGTGTGCACTATTTAACTGTACTTTATCAAAAAAGGTAAGAAACTCGAATTTGGAGTTTCAGACGAGCGACTTTCTGACCAAAATCGACTGCTGGATGTGAGTGCGGCTTTCGTGCCTGCGTGTAAATCAGCAACCAATCACGTCGCGAGTGTGCGTCTGACGTCAATGATGTATAGAGTGAGTGTGCCGAGTGTGGAGCTCTAGATTTTCGAATACGATGCGGACTGCGCATGCGCGGAAACAGGGTACTGTGGCTGCGACTGCTAACGTCGGACGTTAACCTATTGTGACAAAGCTCATTCCTTTTATAGAAGTGTATTTTGTGTCTCCATGCCTTCTTAATTTTTGTTGTGTTGTTTACATTGTTTTCGTGACACGCTGAAAAGATTGCACGAAGTCCTGGTACTTTTCCTCCTAGTAATGTTCTACAACAGAGATGAAATATTTGAAAGCAAAAAAGTATTTACGTTTTATAGAGAAAAAGCATACACTACGCATAAACAAAAACGATAAAAGTGTTTTTATTGACAGTTATTACGACAGTGAAAAAGTCAGAATTATTTGGCAAGTAAAATAATTTTCGACTTTATTTGGCAGTTGGCAAAAAAAAGACACAAATGATAAAGAAAGAAAACGCTACTTTAAATGTTCAAGATATTATCTGATGTGTGTGCAACTACATTATTTCTCGATCAAATAAAAGTATGTGTTTTGAACTGTCTAGGTGACACTTTCCCTACTCTTTCAGTTCTCAGGAGTGTAGTGAATATATCACACGACCTTTGACAAGAATATTCAGTACGAATTTTGCTTTGGTCATTCATAAACTCCGTTATCACTGTCTGTTCTTACATTTTGAAACTATATTTAGATGTTTTCATAAAAAAGGGTAGTTTCTCTTAACCTCATTTTCACCGTTCGGACGCCAAACTGCCCTGCAGACAGACTCAAAAGAAGACGCGAATCTTGGCGCTGATGCTGAAGCGAAAACGACCACTCGTAACAGTGGGCTCAGTACATGAGTAAGCGCCAGGGGCACTGCAGTAGCCTCACTTGTCTCGGGTAGTGAAGTGAGACAAGAAATTCGATTGTGTGAGTAAAAGGCAAAGTTCTGAGCTCTGGAACTAGTCGAGCCAATCGGGCCCGATCGTCCGCCGTGGCATCCTCTGCCAATGGCGTCGGATGCAGTATGGAGGCCCACGTGGTCAGCACAGCGCTCTCCAGGCCGGGCCGTTGTCGGGTTTCTTGATGTTGGGAACCGCTACTATCCGGCCGAGTAAATCCTCAGTTTACCTCCAGACACTAAGTGCACCCCGTTCCACTGAGGAAAAAAATCCTTGACAGCATCGGGAATCAACCCAGGTCCCCCCTACGTGAAGTTACTCTTGTAATAGGACTTAGTATTTGCAGGTGACTTTGCATATGGTTCAACTGAAAACATCTCCAAAAATATACGAAACTAAAACAATATTCCATAGTGGTAAAAACGTAATATTTAAATGTATCGTAGTGCTTCACACCGAACTACTAGCTGAATAGAGTAGAGGAACTTCCACGATGAATCGATAGAAAAATGATGGCTGAGGAAAGAAAAGGAGGGTAGGAAAATTTATATGCAGTGGAAATCTACCAAACTGTACACAGAATTTCGGAGGTACTGGAAAAGAAATTCAACGAGCGAAAATGGGCAACCTAACGAGACAGATATTGCTGTGTTTCTGGAAAAAGAAATTATCGAGAGCCTGCGTCATAGAAATAAGAAAGTAACTTGAAGGAAGCCACATGAAAGAATCGAAACAACAGATATAAACTCCTTCAATCCTAGTGGAAGTCCGTGGAACGACCCTCCAAATCAACCAGTGTTAAGCCACGAATAAGAATAAGACAAGGCGTTGAATTATGGCCACTCATAGCCAGTTGCGTCATAGAGAAGAGAGTTAAAATTTTGAACTCGTAACTTGACTGTTAGTTAGTAAACTCAGTTTTCTTAGGAAGAAAATAAGGAGGAGAGAATTAAAATCTAGTACACCATACCTTTTACACACAACTAACATTCCGCTTTGAAAGACTGATAGATTGAGCGATTTCGTACACATTGTGGTCATGAGCACGTGCAGGCAGTATAGCTCCTTTCAGTCATTCTGGTAGGTCTCCACATCGTACTGCGCTGATTCCATACAACCGGCGCATACACAGTACTTGACTGATATGGCCTACGTCAGTGGGGGCATGGTCACACGGCCGCTTGGTACCGCCGTCTGCAGCGCTCCAAAGCGAACTTTGTGCGGTATCGTGCAAAGACTGCGGCGCCACGCCAAAGCCGGCAACGCACATTCATACGACAGACGTTAGTGAGATCCGCTGCAATCTGCAATGGCGAATGGGAGCAGCTGAAATAGACACGCCCTGTCTCTCTCGGCACAGCGTCGCCTCGCCCTCGCATGGAGGTCAGTATAGAGCCGAGCTTGGAAGCGCTCTACCCCAGTTCATGACTTCAGCTGAAGCAGTTAACATCATCGGATAGGACTAAAGAGTTGTTCCAGTTTCAAAGGGAAATGTACGTTTCTAAATGCTGAACATTGTTCTTCAAGAGAGCATAAAGTGACGCTTTAATAGTCAACGATTGTTGTAGATTACCAAGTACTCCTGTGGCAAAGGATTGTATCAAGTGGTTCTAATGAGACATCTCTCAGAGCAGTCAAAGAGCCCACAGCTGTGGCCGGAAGACTGTAGTATCGCCTGGTCGTAGGAGAGCTCTTTTAAGGGGATGACTAACATTTTGTCCGGTGAGCACTTAATCGTGACATCATAAGAAATTGTGTCTGCTGTCAAAGCGATAGTCATTTAACTGATGAACCAGGTCAGATTTCCTCGCACTTAATTAAATTAACATCCGTAGTTTTCCAGACTCTGCCTAAGATTTTCGTTAGTCACCGTATTAGAGAAACCCTCTTCATTTCTTAGAAACGTGTAAAATTCTGCCAGTGGGGTCAATAGCCAGTATTTGGCCGACACGGGGAAGAGAGGTGCTGGCATAAAGTTCCTGATCACCAGTCTTTGCGTCAAGGACCTGGGTTAAATTCCAAAGCTCTCCGCAGTGCCTCATGAAGTGATCGTATGTGACACTTGATACTGATCATCCGTCGGATGTGGATGTTAAGCTCGGCGGACTTCTTGGTGTTATCCGGGAGGAGCAGGCTGTGTACCGGCATCGGTATCACCCTCTGCCTTCTCTTACTATTATTATTGTTATTAAATCACAACAGTTCACTTTACATGCATTCATTACACTCTACGTACGACGTCTTTCTCCCATATCCGCAAGGATAGGACCCAATGCGCGCGGCGACAGGCGGCTCAGCACAGCCCGCGCAGTTTTCCAGCCAATAATGCCAACGACATTTAAATTTTTTATTGAGATTTCGACACGTACCGAACTATGTTGAAAAGCGATCAGTGGACTTGTTGTAATAGGTCAGCATTCCTGTTATACAATAAGAGCCTAGGCCCTTCTAACAGGGGTGCCCTTACACACGCTGTAATTTTATGATGTGAAACGCAAAAGCTACTCTACCATCCGTAAGCCTCGAGTCGTCGTTAGTGCAGTCTGTGTTTCATGGCGTTTCTCCATCTTCACAGTCATCCTTTATCACCACGCATAAGTTTTATGATTTTAAACATTAACAGCAACAACCATTTCTGCAACTCGGTACGCTAACTGCTGAATCGTTAACGCTAGACCTTGTTCGCAGCTGAAGGGCACTAATTCTTCAGTTGTGGGAGCTGACTAAAGCCGATATTCCTCCTCTACGACAGAGCGTAGCAGCGAATAGAAATGTTACTCAAACTGGACTAATGACACGAAATATTTCCTCGTCCTATTCTTCCAATTTTTTTCTACTTCTTCAGTATACAATTTAAATCTCACAATTTACTTATTCCTCACCTTTCACGAATGATGACACCATTACACCTCACCATGTGTGAAACGAGAATTTTTTTTGGGTGGGTGGGGTGGGGGGGAGGGCGAGGGAGTGGGCGAATTGAAAGAATGGTTTCTACAGCGCAAAGCAATTAGAGGGTAGTGGAAAATTGCAGTCGACATTGCTCCAATGCCTCTAAAAATGTCCTTAGTCATAATGATGGCCTTGCGTGCTGCCTGTCGATAGAACACGTTCTGTATCTTCGTCACTCGCCTGCTCTCCGTCCCTAACATGACCACGGGTGCACGAGCAACTTGAGAGGAGTAATTCCTTTACGCGTCCGACACATCATGCAAGCTCTCCTATGAATAGTAACGACTTCGGGTAAACTGAATTTCTCTCTATGAACAGAAGTCGAAGAACGATATTCCTTAGAGTCTTGCATTCAACCCGTTCAGCGATCAGGTCATCTACTATAAATTCTAATGGGTTTGATCGCAACATATAGCTATTACTATTAGACGATAACCGGTTTGCTTGACTAGCAACTATCCTCAGATCATACTTCCATTATAAATAGCACGTCAGTACCAAGCGTAACTTGACAGCATTAAAAGGCTAGACAGACCATGAGTGTCACACTGAAACGCTGACAGTTATTAAGAGTAACGTATCAACATTAAAAGAGTGGTCAAAGTATGACTGTTACGCTGATACGCTTAGTAACGATGTTATAAGGTCAATGCTATACATAGGTACCATGTATAATGTAAGCATGACCTGAGGATAGTTATCATCTCGTTGTAATTACATTATACGTGATCAAGATTATTAAAATTTATAATAAATAACACAGCTCCCCGAGTCTTCCTCACGTGGCGATGTCAGCTCTTGCAAATCAGTGTCATTGTTTGCGAGATCACTGGGTGCCTTCCACGGGTCCACCTGGTACGCCCTGATGGATGTCCCTCCGGTAGGTGCAGTACAGAGAAGTTGCCACAAAGGGACATAGCACCTTTCGTGCTATGTTGCCCTACTGAGTACTGTCTGTTAGACATAGTATGGGCTATAGAAAACGTATTCAAATATGTCCTCTACTTTTAACTTTCAATTTAACGCTACATGTCGCAATTTAAAATGCGTAAAACTCGCTTAACAAAATAGTTACCAGGCAAGGATTTGTGGTATCTCATTCAAACATACTCGAACTCCCTGCTCCAAGAGGAGATGTAGAATTGTTTTCGGTGAATGTAGCTTGCACTGATGAGTGTGGATGCTTTATGTGCCGTTAATTTTCTCAACGCAACATTATTTTGGCTCTTTATTTCGCTTTTGGAAGTATCCCAAACTGCAGAATTTGCACAAGACTAGTCTTTGTTCATCATTGATCAGATACTTATTTCTGTGAGAAAAGGAAGTCAGCTTTACCTCAGATTTTTTTATATTTTAACTCTTTGCGTGCAGTATTTCCGAGACGAGGTACGGAAGGTGTCAGATATTCACTTAAACGAGCATCGTAAATCTCCTTAAGCCATCCGTCTAGTGTCCCGTGTGCTAGACCAACGTTCACTATTTCGACACGTGGAGTCGATACAAGTCTGGCTGACCTTCCTGCTTAGTACTTGCAAGCGCTCTAAGCGGAACGCTTTACGATCAGATCACTATCTTAAAATTAAAAAAAAAAAAAAATATGCTGAGGGCTATCCGACCCAAATACGTTCAGGCAGCAGAGCTACAAATTTCAGTCATCTTGAGAATACGCCACAGGTACGTCCACAATTAGTTGTATTCTTAGAGCTGTTATTTTATGCTGAAAGGACACTGACTGTTTGGAAAGTAATCAATGGAGACATGTGGATAATGATACGTGGAAACGTTTACAGCTGATTACTACTTCGACTAGCATTTCCCCGATAAAAACTCAAATATATATACAAGGTGTTACAAAAAAGGTACGGCCAAACTTTCAGGAAACATTCCTCACACACAAAGAAAGAAAATATGTTATGTGAACATGTGTCCGGAAACGCTTACTTTCCATGTTAGAGCTCATTTTATTACTTCTCTTCAAATCACATTAATCATGGAATGGAAACACACAGCAACAGAACGTACCAGCGTGACTTCAAACACTTTGTTACAGGAAATGTTCAAAATGTCCTCCGTTAGCGAGGATACATGCATCCACCCTCCGTCGCATGGAATCCCTGATGCGCTGATGCAGCCCTGGAGAATGGCGTGTTGTATCACAGCCGTCCACAATACGAGCACGAAGAGTCTGTACATTTGGTACCGGGGTTGAGTAGACAAGAGCTTTCAAATGCCCCCATAAATGAAAGTCAAGAGGGTTGAGGTCAGGAGAGCGTGGAGGCCATGGAATTGGTCCGCCTCTACCAATCCATCGGTCACCGAATCTGTTGTTGAGAAGCGTACGAACACTTCGACTGAAATGTACAGGAGCTCCATCGTGCATGAACCACATGTTGTGTCTTACTTGTAAAGGCACATGTTCTAGCAGCACAGGTAGAGTATCCCGTATGAAATCATGATAACGTGCTCCATTGAGCGTAGGTGGAAGAACATGGGGCCCAATCAAGACATCACCAACAATGCCTGCCCAAACGTTCACAGAAAATCTGTGTTGATGACGTGATTGCACAATTGCGTGCGGATTCTCGTCAGCCGACACATGTTGGTTGTGAAAATTTACAATTTGATCACGTTGGAATGAAGCCTCAACCGTAAAGATAACATTTGCACTGAAATGAGGATTGACACATTGTTGGATGAACCATTCGCAGAAGTGTTCACGTGGAGGCCAATCAGCTGCTGATAGTGCCTGCACACGCTGTACATGGTACGGAAACAACTGGTCCTCCCGTACAACTCGCCATACAGTGACGTGGTCAACGTTACCTTGTACAGCAGCAACTTCTCTGACGCTGACATTAGGGTTATCGTCAACTGCACGAAGAATTGCCTCGTCCACTGCAGGTGTCCTCGTCGTTCTAGGTCTTCCCCAGTCGAGAGTCATATGCTGGAATGTTCCGTGCTCCCTAAGATGACGATCAATTGCATCGAACGTCTTCCTGTCGGGACACCTTCGTTCTGGAAATCTGTCTCGATACAAACGTACCGTGCCACGGCTATTGCCCCGTGCTGATCCATACATCAAATGGGCATCTGCCAACTCCGCATTTGTAAACATTGCACTGACTGCAAAACCACGTTCGTGATGAACACTAACCTGTTGATGCTACGTACTGATGTGCTTGATGCTAGTACTGAAGAGCAATGAGTCGCATGTCAACACGCACCGAAGTCAACATTACCTTCCTTCAACTGGGCCAACTGGCGGTGATTCGAGGAAATACAGTACATACTGACGAAACTAACATGAGCTCCAACATGGAAATTAAGCGTTTCCGGACACATGTCCACATAACATCTTTTCTTTATTTGTGTGTGAGGAATGTTTCCTGAAAGTTTGGCCGTACCTTTTTGTAACACCCTGTATATATTTCTCCCCATATATATATATATATATATATATATATATATATATATATATATATATATATATATATGGCTATTACAAATGATTGAAGCGATTTCATAAATTCACTGTAGCTCCATTCATTGACATATGGTCACGACACACTACAGATACGTAGAAAAACTCATAAAGTTTTGTTCGGCTGAAGCCGCACTTCTGGTTTCTGCCGCCAGAGCGCTCGAGAGCGCAGTGAGACAAAATGGCGACAGGAGCCGAGAAAGTGTATGTCGTGCTTGAAATGCACTCACATCAGTCAGTCATAACAGTGCAACGACACTTCAGGACGAAGTTCAACAAAGACCCACCACCTGCTAACTCCATTCGGCGATGGTATGCGCAGTTTAAAGCTTCTGGATGCCTCTGTAGGGGGAAATCAACGGGTCGGCCTGCAGTGAGCGAAGAAACGGTTGAACGCGTCCGGGCAAGTTTCACGCGTAGCACGCGGAAGTCGACTTAACCCCATGCGATTTCTTTCTGTGGGGTTATGTGAAAGATTCAGTGTTTAAACCTCCTCTACCAAGAAACGTGCCAGAACTGCGAGCTCGCACCAACGATGCTTTCGAACTCATTGATGGGGACATGCTGCGCCGAGTGTGGGAGGAACTTGATTATCGGCTTGATGTCTGCCGAATCACTAAAAGGGCACATATCGAACATTTGTGAATGCCTAAAAAAACTTTTTGAGTTTTTGTATGTGTGTGCAAAGCATTGTGAAAATATCTCAAATAATAAAGTTATAGTAGAGCTGTGAAATCGCTTCAATCATTTGTAATAACCCTATATATATATATATATATATATATATATATATATATATATATATGGGGAGAAAATTTTCTATTCACATTCTTTAATGAGAATTTTAAGCAGTTACGAGCCTGGCGAAGTCACTTCCGATGTTTGCCAATCGTTATTTTCGAAAAGAAGCAAAGATATTCTTGATGAGAAATACTTCTACCAGTCGGTTATAAAACAATTACCTCAGGATGGATCGTCACACCGCTATCGTGACCTACATACCACGGAACCAAATTATTCCTTGAAACGCAACACCTTACACGCAGCAGCTTTCCAGGAAAATCTACGATGAATTTATTTCGTATGTAATTATATGAGGCAAGTCGAGTATGTACTGCTTTTTGCACGACATCATTTCAGGCGGAGAACCAGCAATCAGTTCCGTGAACGGATGCCAGTGTTGTTTGTAGTAGTCCCCTAATATCGTTGTTGGAGTTGCTAGCACACACGTGAAAAACTGTGGCAGATTTCGATGACGCTACATTTTCAGTCCTTGTCTCTTTGTGTGGCGTTTCCCGCATCTCCCGTACTCCCATAAGCGTCAACTGGTGGGTCTCTTCACTACTTCTGCCCAAGCTTGTCCATTTTTTCAGTTGTAAATTCAACCTGAAACCCTTCCAAGTTTTGTGCCCTTTTCCTAAATGCCCCTGTCTTTAACTTGTGTGACCTTGAGATTTCGTTTGTCAGAGATCTTTCCTAATTTGCTTCACCCATACTGTAGTTGTATTTTTACAGAGATACGTGAATATACGTTTAAATGGTCTATTTTTCGATCCGTTCTTTGTTGAAATGCCACCTCCCTTCTATTCATTGTTTCCTAAATTCAAAGCTTGCACCCGTCCCCGCATTGGACTGCATCTAGTTTTTTCTTAGAATTTTGCTTCACCAAATTACTCGCTTCAATACGCTTTAGTTCACCAATTGGCATTTACTGGATTACAGGCATTCTCTTTCTCTCGTTGGTGTTGTTTTCTTTCTTTCTGGCATTCTAAAAGATTCACTTCTTATTTGGATTCTTTTTTCATTCAGTGCTCTCTACTCTTTCAGATTCGATCTGCAACATCGACATTTTCTAATCCATTCTCCTGCATAATATTCTCCTACCAAAACCTGTAGTTTGTCATGAATTTTATCTTTCTACTGAGCTACTAAGCCTTTCTCGTCTATCAAACTTTTTCAATTCCTTGCGACCGAGCGAGGTGGCGCAGTGGTTAGCACACTGGACTCGCATTCGGGAGGACGACGGTTCAGTCCCGTCTCCGGCCATCCTGATTTAGGTTTTCCGTGATTTCCCTAAATCGCTTCAGGCAAATGCCGGGATGGTTCCTTTGAAAGGGCACGGCCGATTTCCTTCCCCATCCTTCCCTCACCCGAGCTTGCGCTCCAATGACCTCGTTGTCGACGGGACGTTAAACACTAATCTCCTCCTCCTCCTAAAGTCCTTGCGTTGTCTGGCGGCTACTCTGGTGGTACCACTATCAGCATCAACCATGTAACGCGGCGCAAGAACCGTGGTGGTTGAAAGATCCTAACTAAGAACAACCGGAGATGAATGTCACACATTGTCGATGGCAATAGACTTCAAAAAACGACTAAAATCGCTGCTTTCGCTGACTGAGGTCCATATAGACTAGTTTCCGAGCGAAGAGTGTGGAGGGTGGTGCATGTTGAGGACATTTGGAGTCGGCTATCTCAAAAAGGGCGACTGCTCATAGTGACACAAGGAGCCGCATGTATTTAGTGGACGAAAGAAAACAAAAAGTGGACAGCATATGACATGAGACGAATACTGTGATCTGACGAGTAGAGATGTTGCCTTTTTCAAATTATGCAAGGCGGTGAGCATACCGCCATCACAGTGAGACATTCAGTCTGCTGCGTGTGGATGGTGGAGTTCAGGCCAGAGGTGATTCTGTAACTTTTTTCGTTTTGTTTTTCGTACCGTACTTGGGGCTGCTTATTGACTGCCATGATAAGTAACCAGGAGATCTGCGTCAACCTCTCGAGAACAAAGTTTTGGCGTTTCACCCACATATTCAGGATGGTATTGACACTTCCGTCTTCCACAGTATTCACTTGTTTGCAGACAGTTACGTTCCTGGTTTGACTAACACGGATCTCGACTGTCCCACTAAACCACGTGACTTTAATCCCATAATAAATGTACGAGTATAGGACTATTTGAAACAGCGGGTGAAACGTGCAATGTGGTAGCTTACAGTTAGTGATTGGCCTCATTTGGAAATAGCTTTCCCGAAGAAGCTCGTGGACGCTTTTCCTCGCCGAAGTGAGGCCATTGTCGACGGCGGAGATGGTGTTGTACGTATTAACCTCTCCTTTATATCACTAATTTTTCGTCCGCTGTGGTTATAGAAGAAGATTTCCATTTAATGTGAGTATAACACAGAGAAATAGCTACAACAGAAAGAGTGGTAACAGTAATAGCTACAGTGGGGAAAAACGATTTATATTAGTTAATGAGTAATAGAATAACAGTGATTAATTAGAGTAGGGTAGATGTAAATTGAAGGCAGTGACAGCGTGGACGTAAAGGAAGAGGCAGAGGGAAAGGGAGACGGAGAGGAAGGGGAAAAGAGAGAGGGAGAGAGAGATGAACGTGGTAGAACACAAACTGTGAAGAGAGCGGGAGAGAAGTGACTTAACTGACTGCCAAACGGGAAGAGAAAGAAGCATAGCTGGGCCAAGATGGGAGCATTCGCTTTACTGTCAGAAAGAAATTGGCCATATACATTGATTTTTTTAGGTAGAAGTTGTGAGATTGGCAAAAGGAAGTGCTTTAATTTTTTTTAAACGCAACATGGTACGGTACTGTGCGCCGAGTGGAGAGTACCTGTTCCAGAGGCGTGCAGTAGCGATGGAGAGGGAATTTGCAAACGTGTTTGTTTTATGGATTGTCACGTCTACCGTACTAGGTAAGCGAGATCTTGTGTTGCGATTATGACGACAAGACAGGTACCCTGATGCGTTACTGGGGTGCAAGTGTACTGACGTTACTTGTCCCGCCGTCTACAGTACGTATCCAGAGATGAAACGGCCAGCACAGATCTCATCATATGCGATACAATCCAGCGTGGAATGCTGTGTACGAATGGAGATTATGCTTGTCTAGAGGTCTGCGTCCGGAAGACCTCATCTAAATCGAGTAGGAAACTCTGGGTATCATTGCTTGCTATTTACATAGTGGACATAAAAGGACGAAAACCTCTAAACAGCTAGAATAATGCATCGACCATAAATCACTCCATTATTTGAAAGAAGCTACTGGATATGACAAAAGATGTGAAATGAACGCACCAAGGAGTATGTTTCTTGAAATTTTTCCGCCAGATCGAATATTCCGTCATTTTTGGAAGTATCCGGGATATTATTAACTCTTGTGCCGATATTTATACTGACAACCTTTCAGCCACTCTGAAGGTGAGTCACTTTCATGCGCGTTTGCTCCACAGAGTGAAGAGCTTTAAAAGTCTTACTTGCGACTCTCCCTGTGAGTGGCTGAAAGGTTATCACCAGAGTTAACATTATCCCAGATGCAGTCCCGAAACATGATGGAATATCCAACAATATGTTAGAATCACATGCACCGAATTATTCGTTGACCTGTGTGTGTGTGTGTGTGTGTGTGTGTGTGTGTGTGTGTGTGTGTGTGTGTGTGTGTGTGTGTGTAAGAGAGAGAGGGGGGGGGGTTCAAGGTTCAAATCAGCATTTAGTACGGTCGAGGGGGGGGGGGGGGAAGGGGAGGTTCAAGGTTCAAATCTGCATTTAGTTCGGTCGAGACCAAAATATTTCTCATATTACTGCTCTCGCGAATTTTTGTGATTTTAATTATTAGAAGACATTGGTTATTCCAACTTTACATAAATAGATCATAATGTTTTAAATGAGATGTCTGACAATTAAGTGGTAGTTGGCTCGTTTATTTAGGTTCCGTCTACCAGCTGTTTTAAAGTGAACAGAATGAAACTACTGTTAATTAACTTTTTATACTTGCGATTCACGGTCATGTAGAACTTTATAAAAGACATCATATTTACGCCAGAGATTGTAACACTTTCTTTATTTCACGGTTGCAATTTCGGCCTTAGGCCATTATTGAGTGCACCTGAAAAATACAGAATGTTTATAAATTATTTAACAAAATCGTTGTAAGCATGTTACTTACATTTTTGTAGCTTTACGCCATGTCAGCTGCACTTGATAATGGCCTAAGGCCGAAATTGCAATCGTGAAATAAAGAAACTGTTACAGTCCCTGGCGTAAATATGATGTCTTTTATGAAACTACTGTGTAAGTACCCACGGCAGTGCAACGTTATGTGGGAGCACTAACGCACGACTGAAGTGGGCACAGGCGAGAAACGAGACACGAGTTGTTCGCTAACTGTAGAAAAATAACAGTGTTTATTTTGCGCTTTTCAGATGAATAGAGACCACACGGCAACACAACCAGCAAGCGCGACAAGTGTGTTGCATAGCTCTAAGGGTCAACTAAAGCAGCAGCGTGGGCCACCGGTTAGCAAATGCAAACCGCGAAGTGCATGTATGTTCAAATGGAATATAACGTTATTTTTGACTCGACAGCAACAACAGGAAAAGAAAGTATTATTGTCCGAAGTGAAATTACAAGAAACAGGCGGCTTGTTTTGGTATTCGAGAGTCGTATTAATGCCACCATTACATTTCCATGCCAGAACCCTATTGCAAGTGCCGGCCGTTGTGGCCGAGCGGTTCTAGGCGCTTCAGTCTGGAACTGCGCGACCGCTACGGTCGCAGGTTCGAATCCTGCCTCGGGCTTGGATGTGTGTGATGTCCTTAGGTTAGTTAGGTTTAAGTAGTTCTAAGTTCTAGGGGACTGATGACCTCAGATGTTAAGTCCCATAGTGCTCAGAGCCATTTGAACCATTTTTTTGATGTACTAGCGTAGAGAGCTGCACCTATCAGTCTTCGGACTGAAGACTATAACAACAACAAAAACGACAACAATAAGGAACATAAAGTGTCTTTACAGAGAGCAGTGAAACTCCATAACGAGATTCTGTCACAAGAATCATACCTAATTACGGTATTATGAGTGGTAGCCGAGTCAAGAGTAAAAGACTTCCCTCACCTTCCCCCCCTCCCCCTCACTTTGTTAGGCTAACTGTAAAGTTCATTTTGCTGGTTTTTGCTAGGACGTAAACGACGGGATTCTCTGCAGATAGAACGCGATAGCGCAGCGTGACGCCTCGTTTCCGTTCCCGTTCCCTCAATGCGCGGAGCTGGCGCCTATTCATGACGGCGTCCCGTTAGTGCGCTGCTGCACTCTGAGAAACCGCATAAACGGGCAGCGGCCGGGAGACCTGCGTAGGCGGCGGGGTGGCGGCCGGCGCTGCTCGGCGACACCGGCCACCGGGCACCGGCTGCGCGTCGCGTGACGCGGTATGCGGAACTTGCGGGCGGCCCTCCGCGCCGCGTCCTTCATAGCCGTGCAGAACGGACGGAACGGGTCCTGGCGGGCTCCGGGGTCAGGTGTCGCGTGTCGCCGGCACCGTAGCCGCCGGGGTCGACGGCCATCGCCAAAAACTTGTTTACCTGGCTGGCTGGCTGCCCGCTGACGTCAGCTGCCACTTAAAGTGACGGCACTGACAGCGGCTCATTTCCTGTAGTTGCAGCGCACGTATCTAAGTGATGCTCAAAGTACGGGCTTCGTCTTCTGGTATGAAGTAATGACAACTACTACTCGTCGATACACGTCCCGATTGGTGGAATAAAATTTTATTCGCGAACTTTCTCGACAGGCGAGACCGATTGAGGTGACGCTGTCTTTAGGACGGTGGGATTTGAGCTGCGGACTAGCGGGGCTCAAATCTCTGTAAAGTCCTCCACCACCTTGATCACTTATATGCTGGTAGATTCGACCACTGCTGCTTGTGTGCTATGTACCTCAGAATGGAGTATAGTTTACAACCACGCCCAATTAATTGCAAGGACCGTTCGACAAATCCACATCTACATGGTTACTCTGCAATTCACACTTAAGTGCCTGGAAGAGGGTTCATCGAACCATTTTCATACTACTTCTCTACTATTCCACTCTCGAATGGCTCGTGGGAAAAAGTAACACCTAAACCTTTCCGTTCGAGCTCTGATTTCTCTTATTTTATTACGATGATCATTTCTCCCTACGTAGGTGGGTGTCAAGAAAATATTTTCGCATTCGGAAGAGAAAGCTGGTGATTGAAATTTCGTAAATAGATCTCGCCGCAAAGAAAACCGCCTTTGTTTCAGTGACTGCCACCCCAAAGCAACATTTTTTCTTCTGAAAGCAGTTTTGCTCTATTCAGGATTCCAACACACCATATTATTCCCCACTTTTTTGGCTACAAAAACCTATTTTACAACGTAATTTCCGTTCAATGCGACGGCCGTACGCCATGTTACTGGGATAGGCTATATGCTCGCATGGTACCACTCTACTGTCGATATCCAGCCAGAGTCTTGCGGCTTCAGTAACCTCGCCGTCATCCACATGGCGCTTCCCTCGGTGTGCATCCGGGCTGTAGGGTGGATGAGAAAGAACAGTCGAGTGAAGTCTTCGAGCTTCTCTCCAGTGTGTCAGCACTACCGACAGAGACGTCGAGTTGTAAAGCGAAATGTCTGATGGTGATCCGGAGATCACCTCGAATGAGAGTGTCCGCACGTTCAACATTGCAGGAGTCACAGCTGTGTGCGGCCGGCCCGCACGCGGTACATAGGACAGGCTTGGACGACCTTGTGGTGTGGCAGACGCCTCGACCAACGCCTCTCCATGCTTTTGTTCACTGTCAGATCGCCGTAGACATTCTGCAAGCACCTATGAATGTTTGCGATGCTCGTGCTTTTCGCTAAAAGAAACTGAGTGACATCTCTCTGCTTGGAACACACCTCTGTTACAGACTCCATTTTGAAGGCTACGTATAGAGCCGCCATCTATGAGAACGCCGTGAAACTGTAGAGGCTGAAGCGGGAATATTCCACGATGTTCCACGACAAATTACGCATTTGTACAACCGAAAATGGCCGAGAAAAAAATGTTCATGCATGTCCATAGGAACAGTGCATCGTAATTCGGAATACCACAGGCACTGCAATATAAGCAACTTTCAATTAAAATGTCTCCCCTGTACGGTGTAATGGTTTTTTATTTACGTGACCATTACGGCACTCCAACCCCAGTTCTCGAAACCAGTAATATCGTACTACTTTTCTGCGAAGTAAAAGACATATTTTTGTGACAATATTCACATTTGGTTTTATTAATGTATAGGTACTTCGATGTATCGATATATTACAGTGATATGGTTCTTGTGTGTATTCATTTCTGTGAGACTGTCATAATCTTTGATTTACTTGTAACCGTTTTGGCGCGAATGCCACAGAGCAGTCTTTGTTTCACTTTGCAGAAGTTAAGTTATTATTTCCCTTTGTAAAAGAACAGTCAAGTCTTGTGTTTGGTTAAAGTGGAAATTAAATATATGAAGATTGATGCAAAACTGTTTTCTTGATGATGTGACAATTAAGAAGAAGTATATGTGAATTTACAAGAAGTTTAATAAAAATGTGGTTCGTGAACACCAAGTCAAAAATTATTTCTACGATACCAATGTTCTGATCTGGGATTGTTTGATCATTAAGAATTTCCTGAAAAACGCATTTGTTAGGTCTTCAAATATTGCTAAAATACAGATATGGACCTTCTAGCAGTCGAAGTGGAATCATCCTAGAATCAACAAGATGAGACATAACAACTTCGACGAAATCTACGTGGGAATCCATTCAAGATAAGTGCCGAAATTAATGACTTATTTACAGTGACTTCATTATTTCCATTCTGACGATACCATCCACAGTCAATAACTTTGTTGTTGCCCGATAAAGCGAACATATGTTGCGTGAGCAACATTATTAATCTGATTTCTAACCTACTTTGCAAGTGGTGGTATTGTTAGAACAGGAATATACAAAATGGATGTGTGAGTGGATATGTGGGTCGCGACATACGGAAGTCTGGGTCTGGCCGTAAATCGTGTTCGAATAGCCAATGATAACGCGGCCGCTCGCGATAAGTGGGAAATACGGGTTCGAGTCGCGGCCCGGCACTAATTTTCATTGCCGTCATTCCATTACACAGCTGGTGATGATTCCATCCTTCTCAGAACCAAAGGACCAGGATCAGTTCTGGGAACAATACTGCAAATTGTGAGCTTCGTTGAAATTCCATGCGGAATGCGGGTTTTCTCAACCTTTCAAACTTTTCTGGCAGTCGCTGGAATGACCCAAGTATGACCTCAGAGCTTAGACAACACGCATAATTCGTTCCAACGTGCGCCAAAATCTGCATTTGGTTGCACTCTGTTCCCTCAAGGGCTGTTGGAACAGCCTCTTCAGTTGAATGAAGCCCCCAGGCAGACAAACAGAGTGCACGTTGCGTCCTTTCCTGTCTCTTGTTGCCATTACCCTAAGGGGTACCACCATTTGCCGACGATTAATAGACCTCTACCGTTTTGCGTTTGCCTTCTCTTGACACCGGACAAGACCGTTTCTCCCAAGACAGGTGAAATGAATCCCACAGGCTCAGTTTCAGTTTCAACGAATAACAGCACCTCACTTGTTGGTTATGGAGATTGGTACAATCCCTGAGTCCTCCCTGGTCTCCGTCAACCCTGTGCAGGACTCACACAACTACCGCACTCGCAGCCAAATGGACGAGTAATGACAGATCCTGTTCTTTCTGCAGAGGAGACAGGATCCACAGGAGAGGGTCGTATTTGAAGTACTGTCCTTTCCAGCAGTGCAGTGAAATTACGCTACAGCGTCACACATTCATCCGTCGGCCGCCAAAGTTAACAATTTTTCATTTTCCGTCGACACCTTCATGAGCAACAATTTATGACCAATTTACGTAACTCCTTCTTAGGGCGTAGTTTTTTTGTGTGACTCGAATCTGAAATAACGTGACATACCCTCTCAACCAGTAAATTTAAATTTTGTTTCCTGCTTTTCTTCTAGTTACTTAACCTTTTGCCGGCCTTTGTAGCCGAGCGGTTCTAGGCGCTTCAGTCGGGAACCGCGCTGCTGCTACGGTCGCTGGTTCGAATCCTGCCTCGGGCATGGATGTGTGTGATGTCCTTAGGTTAGTTAGGTTTAAGTAGTTCTAAGTCCTAGGGGACTGATGACCTCAGAAGTTAAGTCCCATAGTGCTTAGAGCCATTTGAACCATTTTTGCTTAACCTTTATTGTTCGAACGGGTACGTATTGTGAAGAATAAAGGTCTTATTGTACTCCCTTGGGTAAGGACAACGTTGCTTTTGGATATGAAGACCTGTGTTTATTAAGAGTGGCATGATGTGTTCGACTTACAAGGAACTCTTCACTCCAAACACAAATCACGTTTGATATTCCGTATGCTAGTATTTTACTTATTATGCCACAGTTCAGACCTGCTATCAGTCGTCACGTATTTACCAAAAATAGGAAGAATATCGTGATATCATCTTACTCTAAGCAGAGGATGGAAACAGTTGTGGTCCCTACTGATTACACGGAAGGGCATCAACGCCGTTATACATAATGTTTCGGACAACTCCTTTTATGTTTTTGGAAAATACTACACCGCCGGAAAAAATTAGTACAGCCTTTTAGAGGTTTTCAGTTCATTCAAGATTTATTGTCACAACAGTGCATATCGAATGATCACATTCACAGATAAATAGCACAAGCGGTTCAGAGATACCAGGTATCGCCCCTGGCTGAAACACCAAGATTTACGTGGTGTAGCCTCCAAGGGCGGCAATTCAGGCGCTGACCCTGGCATCCAATCGATCATAAAGGTGGTGAGTACTGTCCCGGGATAAGTTATACGTTATTCCGCAACTGCTCGACCAGTCCACATAGTCCTGTAAGACCTGTTGACTGACGAGTCGGACGAGTCACTTCTCGTTCCGTCGTATCCCACACGTAGAGTTCGGAGATCGTGATCGTCAGCGAAGTTGCTGCACGTCTTGCAGTGTGTGGGCAAGCGTTATCCTGTTGGAACGACACATCACCTTCCTGTTGTAAGAGCGGCAAGGGAACGGTTCTAACAACATTTTGCACATACCGAGCGCTGGTTAACGTCCCCTCCAGACACACTAAAGGTGAACGAGAGTTGTAGCTTATCGCACCCCTGAGCATAAGGCCTGAGGTGGGACCAGAGTGCCTCGAACGAATTCACTCTAGGAGGCAGCGCTCACCAGTCCTACGTCGTGCGCGCAAACGACCGTCACTTGCGTGCAGGCACAATCTGACTTTACTCGCTGAAGACCACGGCGCGCCTTTCCGTCGTCCGAGTGATTCTCTGACGACACCAGTCGAGCCGTGCACGTCGATGCTGTGAGTGGAAGGTTGGCTAGAAGTGTGCGTGCCCGTACTACCACAGCCTGTTCGTAACAGTTCATATTAACACATCTGTGCTCACAAGCCCTCTTATCTGTGCAATGGTAGCTGTACTATCTGCCACTGCTGTCTTTACAATACGACGATCCTGGCGGGCGTCTGTGCTGCGTGGTCGTCAAGAACCACGTCTACGGATGTGAGAATGTTCAAATGACCACTGATACCAACACCGTTGTACAAATGACGCAGTACGTCCACGTTGTGTGGCAGTTGTCGTAAAGAAGCATCGCGACACTCGGAAGGCCACAATTTGACCCCTTTCAAACTTGCTCAGTTGGCTGTAGGAAGCAGGAGTGCGTCTGCATGGCATGTTTGCTTGCTTAGTATGTTTGCAGCATAATGAGCCTTCCGGCTGTGAACATTCCTTATTAAAGGGTGTACACAGATGGCGCTCTGAAAGCTATGCCACTACGCTATCTCTTGGCGGACTACGTTGACACCATTATCAGCGTCGTCATCGGATAAATATCGACGTCGTCTTTCCAGGTGTATTAATTTGTTTCCTACAGTGTATTTTGTTACTAGTATACATTATTTGTAATGTAAATTCCTGACGTCAGCACGTCTGCAGTCACAATGTCTACCACATCGTTGTTGTGGCCTTTGGTGAAATATTTCGTGCCGAGCTGTTTCGACACCTGCCCGCATCCTCAAGCACGTCCTCGTGCCGTCGAGATTAGGAGCCCGGCAGGCGTGAGCCTGCGGCCGACGCTGAGAGCTCATCGCGAGTGCGGTGTGGAGGGTGCCGGCTGTCTGCTGTCTGGTGGCGGCTCTTGAACACCGGCCTCCAGCTGGCCTCTCGAGAGCGCCGCCCCGAGTCAACAGGCGCCCTGCCCTGCCTTGCCAGGGCCACCCACACAGCCTCCAGCTCTCAGGGTCAGTCCCCATAAGGCGAGGCGATGCGCCAGGGCACAACGGTGCTGCCTGCTTTACTGCAAAGTGGTGGACACCAGGCGATGGGGCGCAGCAGCAACAGAGTCGGCGCCACTTGGAACAGACGCAGCTTGAGTTTCGTTAACCTATTACGAACTAACGCTCTTCTGGGGGACGCCTCTAAATTCGGAGACTGTCTTATGGCAGGCCGGGAATACTACCCGACGATTCTTAAATGCAACTGCATCGTGCGATAGTTTTGCGTATAGTTGTTGAAACTCAGAGGTCACCCCACGCTCGGTTGTAGACACTTTCTCTTCTACGAGAAGTGCCTACTGACTGGTTCCAGCTCACTGGACGGAATACATTGTCTACCGCTCTTGGCCATTCGCCAATAACAAAATACACACTTTTTATCCATCCATAATGTCGGGCCCGGTGGTCTAGCGGTAAGAGGTCGATGCATCGAATTCCGGCCAGGCCACGGAAATTTTCAGTCTGCCTCCAACGCTGCCTTCACTTATCATGAACGCGAAAAGTCGCCAGGAGCGACACGCACTTCGGATTCCACGTTAAACTCTATGTCGCCTTTCCCCGCTCGCGGGGTAATTGGGGTAGGATAGGGACACGCAGTCACTGAAGTGGCGTACAATGAAAGCTTCGCACCCGATCACTGAGCCACACACGCAATTATTATTATTATTATTATTGTTATTATTTTCATCATCATCATCCATACCTATCAGTTTATTAATTCCGGTAAATAAAACTTGGCTCTGCCACTCGCACCTTTCTAGCAGATTACCAGTTTCGGGGCCGGCCGGAGTGGCCGTGCGGTTCTAGGCGCTACAGTCTGGAGCCGAGCGACCGCTACGGTCGCAGGTTCGAATCCTGCTTCGGGCATGGATGTGTGTGATGTCCTTAGGTTACTTAGGTTTAAGTAGTTCTAAGTTCTAGGCGACTGATGACCTTAGAAGTTAAGTCGCATAGTACTCAGAGCCATTTGAACCAGTTTCGGGTGTTTTATTATACATTTTCAAGCGTCCGACGTTACAGACACGTGGCCTGGTTAGATTGCAACTGTCCTAATAATTTGACTCCGGTACCCCAATTTTGACATTTGGATATAATCGTCCGAGGTGAAATACCTGAAGATAAATAGACAAACAATCCTACTGGGAGAACATCCGCAACTGAGCATTATTGCACAGGTTGAAAATGCCGCGTCAGTTGTAAATTTCTTTATTTTCAGACGACTGGTTTCGGACTGTTATAAGCTCATCTTCAGGTATCGCAAACTGTGATGCGTTCCCCGAGCGCCGCTTGTACCAGGCCTATGAGCGCAGAACAGGGAACCTGGTACACGTGGCACCCGGGAACCACAGCACAGTTACGAAACCTGAAGATGGGCTTATGACAGTCCGAAACCGGTCGTGCGAAAATAAAGAAATTTACAACTGAAGCGGTATTTTCAACCTCTGCTTTTAACAGAGTTAAGTTTAGCAAAGGCTGAATTTATTTACTGGAATATTCATATTGCAAAGCATCCCGCCATCGAACACCGATAATTACATGAAGTAAAGTTTGAGAGGTAAAAATGTAAAGTCGTATGACTATGTTGGCTGGGAGAGCCCGTAGGGCAGGTTCAGCCGCATAGGCAGTAAGGTTTTTCGTATCCTTTGCGCACAACGACACCTTTCCTTCGCGAAGTGTGAGAGTCGAGTCATTAAGTGTATCTGGTGAGTGTAGGTGACAGCAATGGGTGTGAGTAGTGTGGTGTCATGTCTGCATTGAATAATGATGAGAGAAGGGAGGGAGGGAGTAGTACCCAGTGCCGGCACATATCCTGCTCCTCGCGAATAGTACGAATGGCGCCGCTGAGCTTAACGTCCCCATCCGGTGGACGGATCACTCTCAAGAGTGTCACATGCCGTCACTTCATGAAACACTGCGGAGAGGTTCGTAGTTTAACCCAGTACACTGGTGCAGAGACTGGAACCTCCCGGATAGCCGCTCGCGTTAGAACCCCGCTTCCGCGATTCGGGTAGGCGCACCAGACCCACGATAGAACCCGCCCGTCGGATTAACGACGAGGCCTTGTTTTCCGGCCACCGTGCTTGTGGTTTTTAAGCGGTTTTCCCACATCAACTAGGTGAATAGCAGGCTGGTACCATGTCCCGCTTCAGTTACACCATTCGCAAACATTTCGAAAAACGTTTTTGCATTTACACGCAAATAACTCTACACACGGACAGATGGGGTACACAAATTTCGTCCTGGGGGAAGGGAGGGGATGGGAGGGGTGGCGACGAGAAGGGCACTCAGTTGTCTTCTACCATTAATATTGTCGAAGGCATGTGGAAGTCATGAAGATACGGCCAAGACAAAGACAAAAGATTAGCGCACACACTGGTGATCGGGGCTTAACGCCATCATCCCTCCTCCCTCTTGCCATAAAGGCAAAGGAAAATCAGCCAGCAGCACGTGGCGAACTCAGGCGGTTACCCACCCAAGTACCGGCCACGCCCGACATTGCGGTGATCTGGCGAGAACCGGAGTATTCAGTGAGGCAAGGGCTTTGCCATTTTTATAGGAGAGAAATATATTTAACACTCTCTCCTGTAAATGTCTTGCGAGCAATTATAAGAAGAAAAAGAATATAAGTGGGTTGCAGTTTAAGTCCATTGTTTGCGAAGCCATCACAGAGTACCCGTTCAGTGGTACAACGGCAATGTGGAGATACACACAGCTCAAGAAAAATCTCAGTACTCGCTTCAAATTACTTACGGAAATCCAAGTAAGCCTAATAAGGATGCCTGAATGGTAATTGGAATTCCGCTCTTCCCCATACAGTTCCACTGTGCTAACCATTGCAGCACGTCGTTAAATCATGTATTGATTTTGCTATTACAAGCAAAACAAAATTCTCTGAACTCACGAGAAAATCAGTCACCGTCAGTTTTCTGCTATATTAGCAGGTCCTTCGCGTCTCCATTTCATGCTTCCTTCTCAGTGCCGGTGTACGTGCTGGCCTGTGTGTTTTAGGCGTGTATGCGTGACGTGTGGATGACTGTGACGAGTGCTTAACCAGCATTGTGTCGAGGTCTTTTGTTATGAGAGATTACGAAAATGAAAGGAAGGAAGATGGTGAATCTCAGTGCTTTTTTAATACTACAGGACGATTATAACGCTGTCGGGGGCAAAATGATTTTCTTTTGTGAAAATCTGTTACTGTTTAAACGACTAATATGTTGTTGGCAATTCTCACTACTTGTTACCACAGCGAATAGAATAAATGGGTACAGAAACTAGGGGCTGCACTACTTGTTGAACCGTGGTGGTACCTAGAGAAGGAAACAAAACTATTTTCTCATCACCTACGATGTTGTGGCTGGTGGGAAGGTCTGGAGGTTGGGGGGTGGTGGTTGAGGGTGGGAAGAGGAGGTGTTTGGAAGAAGAGAGTAGTATGAGTCAAAAAGAAAGGTCAGAAAAATCTCTCGTTGTGCCTGCTTAGAAAAGTCAACAGTCGTAAGATGCAGACGCCCATAACTGAATTAGTTATGAAGTGCATAGTAAAGTCGGAAATAATATCCCGCCAGTCTGAACAGTGTGTAAGTCAAATAAGTTGAATCGTTTTCTGCCTAGGGCTCGCCAGTTATTTACCAGGCACAATCACCCTGCAGTCATAAATCACACCGCTCGTAAAATGTCACGGAGTAGCATCGGTCGTGAGGCAGAATTTACGAGCACCTGTTGATATTTAAAGAACGTTCTACGCTTTCCTGAGCGAAGTTTAAAGGTCGATTACGAGCATGAAATTGTGATATCCCAAATTTACAGGGCTGGACTGCAACCCTGGGAACGAAAAGTTCCGTTTTTGGCTATAGATTCTCTGAAAGATACTGTTCAGACTATGCATTTACGAATCAGTTCAATAAACTGTAATCGCTGACAATAAACACAAATTGTAGCAATATTTAAACGACGTGTATTGCTGCTGATATCAGATGTTATAAAAATTAAGTACCCGAGATCTCTCGAAATCAGTTTTGCTCTGTGGCACAATATTTCAAGGACTACGGTGTATTGCAATAAAGAAACCGTCAAAACGAGTACAGTACCAGTTACACGTTTCTTCAATGTAATTACTTCGTGTGTACCTACTCACCAGTTTGAACTCTAAACTTTGACCCATTTCTGCGTGATTTCTTGGAAAGAACTAAAATAATGAAGAAGGGTCATTCTTATTTCCTGTGTGTTTTAGGCGTGTATGCGTGACGTGTGGATGACTGTGACTGTGACTGTGACTGTGTCGAGGTCTTTTGTTATGAGAGATTATGAAAATGAAAGGAAGGAAGATGGTGAATTTCAGTGCTTTTTTAATACTACAGGACGATTATAACGTTGTCGGGGGCAAAATGATTTTCTTTTGTGAAAATCTGTTACTGTTTAAACGACTAATATGTTGTTGGCAATATTAGTTTAATTCGCTCTCACCCTTTATTAGCTCCTTGAAAGACACAGGACGTATATCAAGGTAAGCCTCAGGATGATGGTCACATCTTTCACTTCATTTCTAGTCTTTCTGAAGACGTACATACTAGTTCCTGGTTCAGATTGAGGGATGACGATTAATAATGGCTGCAGAAAAGTTACTTTCTTTGTGAAGGGCAAGTTCAATACGTTATGAGTGTTACTCCAAAAATTTATTTACAAATGAGGGTGGGGCGACACTTGCCCTACTGGAATACATGTGTGTAAACTTCATATTTGTTATAAAATTCTCTCACATTTATAACAATGACTGACTGCATTTCTGCTAAATCACATATTTAGCGAACCGAAAAAGGTAAGGGAAATACTGTCTTTTCTAAAGTTCACTTCCGTTTCCCAAAATTGAGAAGTGTTAATTGTCTCATATTTTCCAGATTAATTTGGTTGCTATCCTACATTATTTTCTCAGTCATTCTGATTTTTGGTAAAAATCTAATTTTATTCGTTCACGAATTATTTATTGTGAGTATCTCATTGAATACTCTGAATTTAACCATCAGAAGGATGTAATGGGGGATTCCATATCCACATTAATATATAACTGCAGGTGTTTAGCATATGGGCACTAATGAAACATGTTTACCTTTTAGGTGTAAAAGTTATCTATGTAGAAATTTTGATAGGATACCTCTCACTCGTTTCAGATGGTGTAAATTCTGTGTCATTGTTGTCAAATTTATTTTTTGGCGAACTAAACGTTCTCAGATTCATCGAATCAGTTATATAAAAACACGAAAATTTCAGAATCTTGTACCCTCTTGGAAAAATTGTCTGCAGACGCCCATGTTTAAAATATGTCTGTTTCAACTTTTCACAATACTCTGCATGAGATTTTCGCATTTTCCCATCATTTGAAACCTCTTCGAAAATGTCTCAGTCCAAGCTTCTTTAGGGAATCGCTTAGTGCACTGTCGTATGCTGCGATAGCCACTTCATCGAATGGAAAACATTGTCCATGAATTTTTTTCCGTCTTCTTTGAAGCAATAATAAGTCACACGGGGCCTGTTCAGGTGAATAGCGTCTTTGCGGTAACATTCGAACCTTTCCTTTCTCCAAGTAGTCCATTGTTCTGGCTGCAGTGAGTGCTGAGGCGTTGTTGTGATGCAGAAGAACGTCCCTACTCTTCGAATTTGGGTGTTGTGTGCCAGATATTCACTCAGCATTGACTGTGCGACGTATGTCGAAGGTCGCAGAGGTGAGACAATCTGTCTTGGTGAAGAAAGCGGCTACAAGTTTTTTCCAGACCTCCTACTTCTACGAACTTTCGTGGGTTGTTCGTCACCCGGAAAGCACCATGCTGAGATCTGCCTCTTTGTTTCGGGGTTGTGACGGTAGATCCGTGTCTCTTTACCTGTGACAATGTGGTAAGTGTCTCTGGATCGCCATTTGTCGAATTTTTCAAGCACAAAACAACACCAATCAATTCTTGCGTGTTTTCTGGTCTTCTGTGAGACAATATGGTACCAAACGGGAACATCTCTTGGTAGAGAGTGAACGATGGACTGCGCTGCAAACTATCCAATAGTTAGGGTCTCTTGAGTGTTGAAAAATGTGAGATGAGGATCGTCTTCGAACACTTTCCTCACAGCACCAATGTCTTCTTGGGTCACTGCCGTTGCAGGACAACCGGAAAGAGGTTCAAGAGACTACCAACACTTTGAAAACTCACGAAACCAATTTGCAACGTTGGACCTCAAAGGGCCACACCCACCAAAAATACGAACTAGAGAGAACTGGCATTTTATGCATTTATCTTTTTTTTTTTGAAGTCATAATATTTCATTGCTCGAAATCGTGGTGCCACAGATCCGTCTCCCACTTCGTGTCACTCAACACTGCCTGCATCTTCACTCAGCGTTCACAGCTTACTTCCAAATCTAGTGGTGGGGGAACAACCGATCACGCGTTCCAAGGTCGAAAAACAACGCTCTTTCAAACTGAAATAATCCCGTTGTCGTCAGACTTCCGGTTCAAGCAAAAACTTTCGGCTAGCGCTGGTGCTCACAAATTACGTCAAAATGAAACCCTCACTCTAGTACCACAAAGAATTTGTGCACGAGTATCACAAACGCTCTGCTACTGCACTGCTTTACCGATTAACGGCACTGCTCTCGGGCGAACAGAAATAGACCCTGTGCTCCAGTCCAACAACTGCCGCTATCAAGGGCGGCCCGTTTTTCGCTGAGTAATGCAGGGCTGGGGCCAGCGTTTGGCAGCCTTGGGTCCTACAGGGAACGTACACCAGCGACCCAGTCTTCTAGCGGGATATCCCCTTGTGGTACACTGTTTACATGATAGTAACGGAAGTAGTGCGTTAACAGACTCTACTATGGTGGTCGTTAAAATTACGAAACCAGGTTGGTTCAAATGGCTCTGAGCACTATGGGACTCAACTGCTGTGGTCATAAGTCCCCGAGAACTTAGGACTACTTAAACCTAACTAACCTAAGGACAGCACACAACACCCAGCCATCACGAGGCAGAGAAAATCCCTGACCCCGCCGGGAATCGAACCCGGGAACCCGGGCGTGGGAAGCGAGAACGCTACCGCACGACCACGAGATGCGGGCACGAAACCAGGAAATAACGAGATTTTACTCATTTTGCGTATGAAGTATCACTTGAAGAACAGATGATCCGTTACGTAGGCGACTTGGGCGTTTGCAGTGTGCGAAATTTACTACACAGACCTACTACCTCTAGCAGCAAACCAAGGCTCTGACACAGCGATCGTCAAACTTTTTGCTCGAGAGCCAATACTGACATTGCGAGGCCGCACCTCGGGCCGCATCTGCAGCGATCTTATTCATTGGTAATCCACATAGATTAGTATGTTCTGCACCCCCAATAGACTAGCCATAGTAAGGGCGCCATAAGCTGCCGCCGGAACCCAAGTTCAAATGGATCTAAGTGGCTCTAAGCACTATGGGACTTAACATCTGAGGTCATCAGTGCCCTAAGGACATCACACACATCCATGTCAGAGGAATTTTTGGAACCTGCGACCATAGCAGCAGCGCGGTTCCGGACCGAAGCGCCTAGAACCGCTCGGTCACAGCGGCCGGCGGAACCCAAGTACCGGTCGATAAAAGTTGGCACCTTTCGGAACCGTTCGTGTCGATTGTTTCAGATCTCTGCTACCCTCAGCGTTCCTAAAGTAGTGACACTGTAATTAGCTGAAGTAGTTTTGTTGTGTTGTGTATATGTGCAGATGATTAATTGTTGAATAACAGTAATTGTACTTATAATTAAAAGCATTATGCGATATGAGACATGATTTCAAATTTTTACCAGATGTTTTGGATGTAATTTTTCTTCTGATACTTGCGTTCCATTACAACTACCTTAACTCATTTTCACATTACTTGCTGCAGATTCGTACCGCATTTGAAGACGATCAACTCTGTAATTCACGTTCACGAGTCCATGGTACTTCTGCGTCAAAGTCTGTACTATAACAGCTGACCGGAACAAGTTGCGCACGCCCGTGAACTGCCAGTACTGGAAGACGAACTATAAAACACACCCCCATCTCACATCCCCTAATCCCGCAGTGGCCACGCTACCTACATCTTTGCCCCTGAGTAAGCTTTGCTTAGTTCACGTTAGAATGCACGAGCGTCAATTAAAATTAAGCACATCTTAAAATATTTCTGTCTCTTAAGAAGCTCTAAACATTAGCTAACGTTCTAGGATTGGACGCAGTTTGACAACCCCTGCTCTAGCCCAATTGACCAATGAGCCAACCTGAGTATTGGACAGAAACGGGTACGCTACTCCACGCTGCCTCAGTTCTTTGCCCGAGTTCATCAATCCTAACGACTGGCGAGAACAGGCTCTCAACAACCGGTGACAGTTTTTAATATTTAAAAAAAAAGAATTCCCGCTATTCTACTGTTAATTCTTCATTTATTTTACACAGTCTTGATTTCCGCCATTGGAGACATTGTCAAATGCACGTTGAAGTGTTAAAATATGTCTGACCTGCCTGTGACATGTAATCACCGAAAGAACATATTTCTGGACTTCTTTTCAACATGCACTTGAGAATGGCTCCAAAGTCCGAAATCATGACTGTGTAAAATAAATGAACCATTAACAGTCAAATAGGGGAAAGTCCTTTCAGAAAATGTCCATGACATGTATTTTCAGTGGGTGAGAGATCTGGAGAACATACTGGCTCGCTGTAACAGTGTAATACAGTCGCCATCGAAATAGGACAGAAGGGGCAACACTGCGGTCTTGCGTTATTTCGCCGAAAAATAACGTCGCGGTGACCTCGAAAATGTGGCACAGCCACCGGTCTTAAAACGTCAGAAATGTAACACCTGCTGTCCACAGCACGGGCAATCCATCCGATGCCATTATCCCCGGCGCTTGGCCCGCATAATACTGATCAATGCAATCTGACAAACTCTCACTCCAACATCCAGTGTTGCCGTTGGGTGCATCAATGCTGCATCAGGCGAAGCAGCAACTATGGTTGGTGCTCCTGACGTCGTCGCACCGGCCGTATGGATAATCGCCTTGCTACAAACAAGCCTACATCCCGGCACATGGTACGTGTCGTAGCTGTTCGTTCCTGCATGGTCAAGCGAAAAATATGTATGTCCTCTTAGGCGCTAGTTGCTTAGGTCCGTCGAGATCTTTCAGGGCGTTAAATGTAGCTCTCCTGAACCTACCGATTCCACATTCACACGATAACAGTAGTAGACTCCCTACCAGTAAGAGGAACACTGCCGCCTAACAATATAACGCAATTTCCATAGGCAACCATCCTGCCACTGGCGAATTCCGAGGTATATTGGTAGGTATTTCTCCTCGTTACACGATCTTCCCACATACAACCAAGATTTAAATGTGATTTCTGAATACACCCGCTGCGTAATTTGGTCTTGTGTATAGAATGCAGAATGCGTTGGTCGTACCTACTTTGTGTTGCTGAGCATTTTGTACACTTTATGCCGGTTTGGCGTTTGATGCAGCTGTGATAGCTAGGAGTGTATAAGCGATAGAGAAGGTGTAGTCTATGGAACTCTTCTGTCCTGAAATTTCTTTCCAAACTCTGCAGCTGATCTTGTGTGTTTCTTGGGGACGTTGATACCTGGAACATCCGTACAGGAGTTTACATTTTCTGTCATCTTCAGGTCTACTACAACGCAGCAGTTGTAACCAAATTGTACTAAGATGCAAACCCTGTGTCACTATCGCCAGACAGGACATTGCCCTACCTGCTTCGTTCACTACCTAAGGCAACACTGGATGTCAGTTTACAATAGGCATATGATAATCACGCCACTCTCCAGCCCATTACATCGGCACTCGAATCTGAAGTCGTTATTACTTTTCTAGCAGCCGCTCAGCCTGTATTTCGAAACTGTTTCTGGGATCGACCCCGATATTTCCTGAGGCAGACTTGCTGACATCCGGCCCACGAGGCGGACAGCTGTAACCGTTATACAGATTTAAGACACAAAGGAAATATAAGCAGTGGTTGCGATCAGACACTGACTGAAATCAGCGGGGAAAGATGAAAATTTGTGTGACTGAAATCAGCGGGGAAAGATGAAAATTTGTGCTGGAACGGGATTCGAACAAGAGTCTCCTGCTCTGACTAATTAGGAATCGCTGAATGCCGCAGGTAATGAGGATAAAGGGAAAGAAGCACCACGTTATTAGTGTGTGGATAAGTTAAGGATTTCTTTCTGACAGGAGGCGTGCTATGGTAGTCCGTGGAGTTGTAATGTCCACTCTGTACGGATGGCTTAATGGTCAGAGTATCTGCCTAGTAAGCAGCAGACGCGGCTTCGAATCCCGGTTCGGCTCATATTTTCACTGTTCCCAGTGATTTCAATCCATGCCCACTCGGAGCCAACGTCTGTAATTCCTTTGTGTCTAAATTCATGATGGCTACTGGATCAAAATGATGTCTGTTCTTTCGGACATGTCCAACAGAACAGACTTCACATATATATTATACTAATTTACTTATATTTTTATAAAAAAAGAAGGAATGTAAGTATCCCACAGTATTATTGTTTTTTGCTTTATTGCTTTTTCAGCAGGCACGAAAATACAACAAAATGTTGCGAAGAAAGTAATTGAACAGAGAAACTTACGGTGAACCAGTCTTCACGTCCACCGCACGTAGGGAAAAGGCATTTTGTAAGCCAGATGTAAATGTGTTTCATACGTGATTTTAGGATTTTCCAGTGTGAATGAGAGGAAGTGAAAACTTTTCCGTTTGTATCGCCGTCATTTAAGTTTCTTGAAAGACTAATTGCTCGTACTAATACTGAAAACGTGAGAGCATACTAGAGCACAACACATGAGTCACCATTCACCAGAAAACACGCGTGAAGACTACGTAGTGAGACGTTAACCACAGTCTCCAATCCCGATTCCAGTATACAACTAGGCAGGGAACTCTCGGCAAACTGCTCTGAAAATTGACACCATGTTATATCGTCTATGCCGACGTTGTTCATAAAAGATTCACATCTATCTGGATCGGTTTCGGTGACACTGATATAATGGATTATTGAAGCCCCGCACTCTGTTAATGTTCCTGTGTGCCATCAGAGATACCAACAAAAGAGTTTAACCTCTGGAACAAGGACAATCAGGCCACCTGCGACCACTACATGATTAGCTTGAGCGCGTTCATAAAACTTACTAAGGTCTCTAGATAACAAGTCGATTCTTGTTATTTAGCGACCACAAGCACTGTTACCGACGTGATCAGCTAACCAACGACAAACTGTTATTCATTAAAGATGTACTGACAGCTCTGGAATCTGAATACCGTATATATGCTTCGTTTGTTTTACAGCTGGACTTTGGCGTCTGCGCCGTAATGAATGTTGACAAAGGCAATGTATTTCGTAAGTTCACGAGTAAAATTTCTTCTAGAGAAAGGGGCAAGTCTTTGTATTTGATGTTAGAAACTTTAGTTTCAGTCCAGTTTGACACTAAAAGTTAAGACACCACTGCGTGATTATAGTTGACAGGGTATTTATCCAGTGCTACAAAAAGAAACTTGTCGAGATACAGAACCTAGCACGACAAGAAGCAAAGATTTGAGGTTTTTTTGTGGTCGCCTTCCGTGGCCTACGGAGCTTTCACAATGGAGCACGAGGTGAGCAATAGCCCGAGAATGGCCAAAGAGACAAATGTCCGTCTTAACTGGCACCATGAAGTAACGTGTATGGTGCTGTTGGGACTACGAAAGCTGTGCACCTGTGGGTTGGCAAGGCAGGAGGGCTCGTTCCGCACCAGTAAATGACTCGAGATTGCCAGGCGGAAAAGGTCGTATCTAGCCGGATGTCAGACCTACATTAAAGCAAACAGCATCCTGCTGCCTGAAGCTAAAACACGACCGTAGCTTACGAAATTACGAAGGGAGCTACTTTTTACGATACCATAAACAACAAAGACACTAGTTACCGTAGACATAAGAATGCTGCTCTTTTGCTACCAGACTATTAGGAAGAGTAAGAAGAAAAATTTTGTTTTTCATGAAATGATTACATTTCTCACGTGACTGTAAACGACTTCATATCGCCGTATGGCAGATAACGGAAGAGGGAAGAAATCGGTGTAGACTATCGCTTCACCATGTATTTCGGATTTAGAAGTAACATTCGGGGCGAGAAACTAGTGCTTCTCATCGACAATAAATGAATGCCTAAACACACAGTCCAGCCACAGTAATATGACCACCGCCTATGTTCGTCGTCAACGTGTACGAACCACTCACAGGCGGCAGAGGGCAGCAATAGCAGTGGAAAGAATATAACGCGTGTTAGGGGGACGCGGAAAACAGTGCAGTCGTTGTAATGCTACAACACAGCGAGATATCTGACGTTCACAAGGGCGCGATCATCGGCTTTCGGGCGTAGGGTGGAAACATTTCCGAAACGGCTAAGTTCGTAAACCGTCACGCGCCGCCGTGGTTAAAGTATTCAGTGCATGGCAAAATGGCGTTATCCAAAACCGGCGACGAGGCAAATGTAGTGTACCAGCGCTATAGATGGCAGTGGTGAACGACGGCTGGAGAGATGTCTACGGGCGAACAGACGTTCAACGTTGAATAGTGACCGCACAGATGAACTAAGGGGCTACCAACAGGCCGGCCGCTGTGGCCGAGCTGTTCTAGGCGCTTCAGTCCGGAACAGCGCAGCTGCTACGCTCGTAGGTTCGAATCCTGCCTCGGGCATGGATGTGTGTGATGTCCTTAGGTTAGTTAGGTTTAAGCAGTTCTAAGTTCTAGAGGACTGATAACCTCAGATGTTAAGTCCCATTGTGCTCTGAGCCATTTGAACCGTTTTTTCTAATCCTGAAGCGTAAAAATACAGATGAGTTAAATTGTAGGACTGCCCGTTTTTATCGCAGAGCCTTCGTTGGAGAACACCAAAACGTCTCTTATGCCCTATACAGGCAGGTATGGGCGCCAAACATGAGTACCCTACCATTAAAAAATCTTTTGTCCTTGGCGTATTAATAACTGAAATATATTATTTGCCCATATTTGTGTGTTCATTTATTCCACAGGGAAAAGAACGTATTTAATTTGCATTGTTCCTAATTCCGTTGCAGACTTGCAGCATGTAGACGCGACTCCCTCGTCGACGACGAAACAAAGGACAAATGTTTCCAACGACTTGCTGTTGACATAATTGGCGGTTTAGGCGAATATACTCGTCCACAGAGATTGATTTCACTTTTTCTGTTTGAGAAAGATACACACATACAATACACTATAAAACTACGTCAGGCAATTATCGTCTCACTAGTTTGGGAACGCTGAGGGTAGCAGAGATCTGAAACAATCGACACGAACATTTCCGCAAGGTACCGATTTTATCGACCGGTACTTGGGTTCCGCCGGCCGCTGTGACCGAGCGGTTCTAGGCGCTGCAGTCCGGAACCGCGCTGCTGCTACGGTCGTTGGTTCGAATTCTGCCTCGGGCATGGATGTGTGAGAGGTCCTTATGTTAGTTAGGTTTAAGTAGTTCTAAGACTAGGGGAGTGCTTAGAGCCATCTGAATCATTTGAGCTACCAATAGTGTCTCTCCAACAACCGTTCAGTGAACGTTGCTGTGTATGGGGCTCCAAAGAAGGCGCCTGGTTCGTGGAGCCACGCCGACTGCTGTTCATCGGCGATGAAGGCTGCAATTTGCACGCCAGTACGACAACTGAACGTCCACTAAGTGGCGAGAAGTGGCCTTTTCAGATGAATCACATGTTGTGCTCCATCGAACACATATGGCCGTTGGCGTGTATGGCGTGAAACGTCTGAAAGCAAACACCATGCAAACCAGGAGGGTGCGTTATGGTCTGAGGAATGTTTTCATGTAATTCCCTGGGTGATCTCGTCATTCTTGAAGACTCAATGGATCAACACAAGTATGCATTCACCCTTGCGGACCATGTCCACCCGTACATGCTGTTTATTTTTCCTCGGCACGCTGGCATCTACCAGCAGGACAATGCAACGTGCAAACAGCTCACAGCGCATGCGCGCGATTCGAAGAGCACCAGGATGAGTTTACCGTACTCCGCTGGCCACCAAACTCCCCGGATTTAAGCCCAATTGAGAATCTGTGCGATCACCTCCATAAAGCTGTTCGCGCCATGGATCCTCAACCGAGAAACCCAGCGCAGCTGGCCACTGTATTGGAGTGGGCGTGGTTCTACGTCCCTGTCGATACCTTCCAGCACCTCACTGACTCACTTCCTACACATCTTATGCTGCACGAGGCGATTATTCAGATTTTTGACAGGTGATCACAATAATGTGACTGGACAGTGTAATATGTACCATGAATCAGGGTCAACGATTGCCGAATCCCATGAGCTGTCTAAAACAAAACCTCAACTTCCTATCTAGGTGCTTACGGACGTTATCTCTTTTGTGGTATAGCATACACTAAGAGTTTTTAAACCACATGAACAGCTATACTTGTAGAGAGATCACTAAACAGCTACATATCAACATTTCAACACAGCTCTCCAGCATAATACCGGATGTTCAAAAAGTCTCACCGCAGTGCCGTATGATTGTTAGCCGCGCGTACCGTATGCCGCAGTGAATACACCGAAATGAAACTCAGTAAACACAAGTTATTAACTTATCGAATATTCATTTTTACTTACAAATTTTCACATTTAATATTGAAAGTGTCCACCCTGTTGTTGAATACACAATTCAATTCGTCTAATCATGTTTCCAAACACAAGCTGTAACATTTCTTCTGTAACAGAAGTAATGAAAGAGGATATTGAAGTTTTCAATTCATCGATGGATTTTGGACGGTTTTTATAGACAGTTGCTTTCGCTGCACCCCAGAAGAAAAAGTCAGGTCGTGTTAGGTCAAGCGATCGTGGAGGCCAAAGTCCCTGTGAAATTATGCGAGCCCCAAAAACATCAGCAAGCAGTGACATTGAAACGCGAGCTGTATGCGCGGTTGCACCATCTTGTTGAAAATAACCGTTCAATGCTTCACTTAACACGAGTTATCTTATGAATGGGTACAGAATATCAATGCAGTATCGTTGTGCGTTTATTGTTTCGTTGAAAAATATGAGACCAACAATCCGACGTCTAGATATTGCAATCCGAACTCCTATTTTCACCGAATGAAGTGGTTCCTCATGAATACACAATGGATTTGCAGTACCGGTACTCCACATACGAGAATTTTGCGAGCTCATGTACCCGGATAGATGAAACCACGCCTTATCAGTGAAAAACGTTTCATTAAGGATATCCCTTCCATTTTGTTGAACGAAATTTTTGAACCATTGACAATAATGCATTCTCTTGCCATGATCAGTATTTTTCAGTTCTTGAACGACTGTCACTTTGTATGGGAAAAGTTCTAATTTTTTCCTTACACCTGTGTGGACCGTTCCGACACTAAAATCGATTTCCTGGGCGAGTTTTCTTACTGATTTGTTCGGACTCATGGACATTTTATTGGAAATATCGAGTAGTTTATCCTCAGACAAAACGCTAGGACGACCCCTCCTTGGTGCATCTGTCACTGAACCCGTACTTTGAAATTCGTTAATCAAATTTCGCACAGTATCGCAATGTGGGAGTGTTGTATCCGGGAAAACTAAATTAAATGTTTGACGAACAGAAACTGTGTATTTACCGCCAGCATAGAACACTTGTTCGACTAAAAACACACGTTCTTCAATGGTTAGCATTTTAACAGTGACAAAAACGAAACAAACGAACAAAGGAACTAAACTTAAACGTTCACGTCAGCACGTAACGACACACACCAACGATACTACTGACGCTGACTGAGATAAACGAAACAGTGGAATGTTGGGAGAGTCCACTTGCAGATAAGTAACCCAGACAGGTGAACAATCATACGGCACTCGCGGCTAACAATCATACGGCACTGCGGAGAGACTTTTTGAACACCCCGTATTACAAAAGTGACAATAGCTACAGGGGATTATCGAGATCTTTTATGTAATGCTCTACTGTCCCATCAGTCATGTTTCAGTCGTCGTGTCTTTACGTGACGAAAGAGAAATACCGACATCAGTCGCATTAGGGTAGTGAAATAATTCAGTGGCGACAACTGAGTATTTGTGCCGAACCGGGACTCAATTTCCCGCTTTAAGCGAGCAGTAGCCTTAAGCGCTTCGGCTGTCAGAGCATGCTTCACATCCAACCCAACTTCCCAAATTGTCGCACACTACTTCCGTAGCAGCCCCTGTCCATTTTCCTCATCGCTCGCAGCGTCTAACATGATTCCCGTGAGAGGTCGGACCTAGGGTACATCACTACTGAAGACACCATGACTGCTGTCAAGGCTTAGATATTACAACTCTATGTGTGGTCTAGTCTTTCGAGCATGTCCAGAAGAACATACACTACACAGTCACGATTCTGCGGCCGGCAATTTGGGTTGGATGCGAAGCGTGCTCGGATAGCCGAAACGATTAAGGCGGCCACTCGCTAAAGCAGGAAATCCAGGTTCCACTCCCGGTCCAGTACAAATTTTCACTATTGCCATTGAATTATTTCGGTGCCCTAGTATGGCTGATGTCGGTGTTTCTCTTTCATCACGTCTTTTATGTGGGGTATCACACCTCTCGTCACTGTCAGGGAATCTTCGATAGGAGCCTCGTCGGCACGTGCGGGACTTGCTGGTAAAACACGAGCAGCTGCCTGTCGTTCTGCACCACAGTCACAGTGATAGAAGATTTGCCCCACTTTTGAAGAGCGTCTGCACATCTCCTGTAGCCCGTTCGGATGTGGTTCTGGGTAGTCCAAAGCGCTCGAGACTGGACAAATCGGATGTACGTCGTTCAGTACTGCAAGATCGGGTTATCAACGATCTTCTGGGTTCTGACAGTAAGGCAGTTTTCCGTATAGTATCGGGAGAATGAATACGATACAAGATAGGCAGCCAATATGTGGGAGTAGATCGCATTCACCAAAGTTGCACGGTTATCTTTTTCACATATGAGCTATCAAACTAGACAGACGCGCTACGTTCTTACTATTGAGTATACCAGTCTGAGTGCTCATACCTCAAGGGTGTCTGCTGACAATCCACAACTAGCGCCACAGAGTTTGTGGAGAATTTTTGGATTGGATTGTTTGGGCGGAGGAGACCAAACAGCTAGGTGATCGGCATCATCGGATTAGGGACGGATGGGAAAGGAAGTCGGCCGTGCCCTTTCAAAGGAACCATCAAGGCATTTGCCTGGAGCGATTTAGGGAAATCATGGAAAACCTAAATCAGGATGGCCGGACGCGGGATTGAACTGTCGTCCTCCCGAATGCGAGTCCAGTGAGCTAACCACTGCGCCACCTCGCTCGGTGGGGGAGAATGTTATTTCTGTTTTTGAGCTTATCAGATGTTCGTGTCAAGACTTTCTTAAAAGATAGTGTCCTGTCTAACGTGACCCCAAGGTGATTTGGATGCACAGTTTCGACGATGTTTGTCATCCTCAAAATAGAAACGAAGAGTTCTGTGTGTCAATCTACTGGACAGACGAAAACATGCAACTTCTGTTTTATTTGAGTTAGATTGTAATCGCCCTTTATGGAAATATTGGCTTCAGATGTCTAGATGAAAAGTTAGGATTTCTTCAGTTGTTTCGAGGGTTTTGTGTTTGGTAGTTGTTGTCCAGTCATCCGCATAGCCAAACTTTCTGAACTCTATGGAGAAATATGATTTTTATAAACGAAACAAGAGAGGAGCAAAGACGGATACATTTCCAAAGTCATTTTCCAATACAGGGGTATTCAAACAGAAGGAGCACATTGCAAAAGTTTATTGTTTCCAAAGTACAAAAGATAGAAAAACAATTCCAAAGTTCCTGGAAAGAGAAAAGTTCAAATTTTTATGCATTTAAAGTAAGCACCATGTGTTACACGTCAAAATCAAAACGTTCGCTCATCTCCTGTCACATACGAAGCAGCTGGTTTCTCGTTATCGAATTCACAGTTTCAACAATGCTATGTCACAGACTTTCAAGATTGTCAGGAATAGGGAGGATAAAAGTGCAGTCTCTTAAGTAAGCCCTGAGATAAAAATCACAAGGTGTGAGGTCTGGGACGTTGGACCGGAAGAGGAGGAGGAGAAGATGAACTTCATCGCCGGTGGCCCACCGTTTTGATATTTGTCGTGTAACACATGGTGCTCACATTGAAAACATAAAAATTTGAAATTCTCTCTTTCTAGGAACGTTGAAATTGTCTTTCTATCTTTTGTAGTTTGTGAGGAATAAATGTTTGAAATCTGTTCCTTCTTTTTGAATAGCCCTGTGCTTTTGGACAGCTAATGTCGTTTCCTGAAGCTACAGTAAAAATGTCTTTCCAGTGAGCATGTAAAACTGTTTCGTTGTCCACCTGCATGGAATTAATTGTAATAATTTACAAAGCAGCGCATGCCTCCTATGCAGATCATATGCTGCAAGCAGAGCAATGAATACCGTTGATATGTTGTGCTTCATTTGGTACCGTACTTCAATAAATGTTGTTAATGGGAAGACTTGAGCAGAGCAGCTCCGTCCTGGTCGGAAATCAGCCTGCTAACAGGGAGGTTCTGAGAGATTTCTAGACAAAAGTTCTATAAAGGTACTTATAAATACTGCTCAGTAGAGAGATTGGACGATAGTTCTTCGATTTGTTCTTGCCAGGTTTGCGTATTGCTGTGATTTCTGATAGCTTCATTTTAACAACAGATCACCACAGATCACAATGTCAGAAAAGAAGTCCGACAGTCATCTTTTCTGAATAGTCCCCACAACGCAGAATATGTATTCCATCACTACTCGGTTCCTTTCCAGCTTTTAGAGTTTTGAGAGCGGCAGAAATTCCAGACACAGAGAAAGTTCTTGAGAACTCAGATTGTTCATTAGTGTTATTTCTGAGCAAAGTAAGTTTTCCTCTGATGTATCTTGCATGAGTTTTATCTCTTGGTGCCCTGCATGTAGGCAGTAAATGTGACGCAGTCCTATGAACTTTGTTCCTTGCTTTTATTTCGTTTCCTCCAAACTTCCTTAGTAATGACCATGCTTCCCTACCTGATGTTTGAAACATGAGTGAGTCAACAGTATCTAAATATCTAGTACGTCTGGCTGTGCCGAGTTTATGAAGTAGGTTATCCGCTTTTTGCGGCCGGTAATCACTCTTTAGAAATTCATCGTACTGTTTCTCGGTAGTTTCATTCCAACCTGGAATATACTGCTTGTGGTAGCCCGTGGGGATTGCCTTTTGGTGGTGGTGTTAAGTTCCTAGGAGACCAAACTGCTGATGTCATCGGTCCCTAGGCTTACACACTGCTTAATGCAACTTAAACCAACATACGCTAAGGACAACACAAACACACCCATGCCCGAGAGAAGACTCGAACCTCCGACTGGGGAAGCCGCGCGAACCGTGGAAAGGCGCCTTAGACTGCCTTGTTCGTTGCGCTTATCATAGCACCAGCAAGTCTCTCTTCGTCATTTGCTTGTGGGGGAGTCTAGCAAAGACATTTATCTAGATGTCACATATAAAAACCGTGTGCTGTACGCGGGCTCCATCATGAAATTGTGCGTATCGCCGGCAATGCACCTGGATAATCTGCCGAAAGGGCAGCTGCAAGAATAGTTTGGTGGGTATATAGTCCAACATCGTTTTTGATTTTTGCTCTTGAAGAAGAATGGGCTGTCGTTCCATGACCTGGGATCAGATGCCTTATTGAAAGTGTTCCCAGCAGAGCTCAAGCGGTTATAAAACGAAGGGTGGACACATATCTTCGTAATGTGGACTAACAGGTGTTCCGATACTTTTGATCAAACAGTGTACAACTTGTACAGAACACAGACTGCAGTTATAAGAGTCGAAGATAAGGAAAAGGATGTGGCAGTCGAGAAGGGAGTGGGACAAGATTCTAGTCTATTCACGATGTTAGTCATTCTGTACATTGAGCAAGCAATAAAGGAAACCGAGGAGAAATTAGGATGGAGGATTAATGTTCGTGGAGAAGGAATAAGAACTTTGAGATCTGCCAACGACTTCCTAATTCTGTCAGAGACAGTAAAAGATTTAGAAGAACAGTTAAAGTGAATAGATAGCGTCTTGAAAAGAGATCAGAAGGTGAACATCAATTAAAGTAAAACAAGGGGACTGGAATGTAATCTAATTCAGTCAGGCGATACTGAAGGAACTAGGTAAGGAAACGAGGGCCTAAAACTAGTAGAAGAGATTCGCTATTTGGGCGTCAAAATAAGTAATGCTGGTTGGAGCAGAGAGGATAGAAAATACAGGCTGCAGTAGGAAGAAAAGCGTTTCTAAAAAAGAGAAATTTATGTCGAATACAAAATCGTTAGCGACTCTTTTACGGAGGTATTAGTCTGGAAAGCAGCCTTGTAGGAAAGCATATATTCTTAATGAGGAGGTACTGATCGATTGCAGGAAAAAAGAAATTTATGGCAAAACTCGAGTGAAAGAACGAATTGGTTGATAGAACACGTCCTTAGACATCAAGGAACTGTCGGTGTCGTAATGGAAGGAGTGTGGGGATTAAAAATTCTAGAGCCAGACCAAGGACTGACTACAGTAAGCAGATTCAAATGGACGGAGGCTGTAGTGGTGACGCAGAGATGAAGAGTCTTGCACAGGGTAGACTAGGGTGGAGAGCTGCATTAAACCAGTCTTCGGGCTGAAGACCACAAGGTACAGTCCATAGCGGATGATCAATAGAAGCGAAAGTAACGCTGAGTGTGTTCCGGGACAGATAACAGTACCAATGATGTTCTCAATAAACATAATCGGCTTGTTAGAGTTTTCAGGACGCATGGATTGATTTGCTGATGATACTATGACCTACAGCTTACAGCATCGTGTTATTGTAACGGTTCAATTATTGTACAGAGTAGTAGCTATATTTAAATATTGATAAATGCAAAATAACGGCGAGAACAAAGCGAAAGGCCCTGATTGATTAATAGATTGATAGTAAATGTCTTCAGCCTGTCAGATCGTTTGGATGTTAGGGGTTGTACCATGAACCGATATGAAGTGGAAGTGAAGCGTCAAGTCAGGAACAGGTAAGGTGAATGAAGAGCTCAGGTCTCATGGAAACGTTTTGGGAAACTGGGTTGGAACTACAAAGGAAACGGGAAACAAAGGCTAGTGCTACAAATTGTAGAGTCTGCTGCACTATTTAGAGATATTTTCAAACAGGCAAGACAGCAGACTATGATGGAACTGAGAGGCACTTCACTAGAGTCATAATAGGTCAGTATAGCTGAAGAAAGCGTGACAGAGGTGTTCAGGGAAGTCACACGGACGTGCTCACGGCTCTTTGGAAGGAGGGCGGCGTTGATTTCTCAAAATCTTACTCTGTACTTTTTGGAGAATCGCCGCTCGACTGTACTTTACAGGGCTTCCTACGATTTTTTTATCAGTCGACAAGTTCGTCAGCGAAATCTGTACCAACCAAAGCGTTATTACGCCTCAAAAAGCAACGTTCTGCGAGTCGAGCATCGAATTGGACTTTCATAGCTGTGAATATCTCCTTACGCGCAGTCTGTGTCATGAAGTAAATCGTGGTGAAGCAGGCGAAGAGAGAAACTACGAGGCTGTTTGTATGACACAATTGCCGTAAAGTAAACACGCTACAAACAGCCGTGTATCCTATATGATAAAAGTTATGATCGATACCTTCCTTAGATAAAATGTGATAATTTTTCCGAAGCGCTGCCTTTCGTTAACTTTTCGAAAGTGGATTAGTGCTGCGATTGTGAACAACTGCAGTGAAAATCACAGAGTACAATGTGACATTGATGTCTGAGATGAGTGCCGATTACTGAGTTACATGTAGGCTAACAGATGTGCTTCAGTGCGCAGCTTCTTTCCAGATAAGCTCTTGAGCAATTGGCCGGCCGAAGTGGCCGTGCGGTTCTAGACGCTGCAGTCTGGAACCGCGAGACCGCTACGGTCGCAGGTTCGAATCCTGCCTCGGGCATGGATGTGTGTGATGTCCTTAGGTTAGTTAGGTTTAACTAGTTCTAAGTTCTAGGGGACTAATGACCTCAGCAGTTGAATCCCATAGTGCTCAGAGCCATTTGAACCATCTTTTCTTGAGCAATTGCACGTGTAACAGCTGCTGTGTTGGAGAGAAAACGGTCCTGTGAAGCAGTGATTGGAATGGCGCGCACTTCACGTTTACGACGGTGCCGCTAAGGTGCCTTTGGTCACCTGACCATAATTTTTTAGAGCGTGACTGTACCATAGATCCAGCTCCGACCATTCTCTTGATATATATGCTGCAGCAGAGGGATCATAGCGCGGGACGATTCCGCAATGATCTCGTAAAGTAAATACGTAATACCCGGTTCCCACTGTAAAGGGCGTTTTCAGGCAGTATGAGTTGTGCAGCAGAGATAACGTACAAGTGTGCTGTGACATGACTCATCAAAAACAACGAAAAAAATCTCACCAACACGTGTAATAAATATACAGTTTAGGAAGTCCTGACGCCACATGGACACACGGGGCCACGTGGGAAGGTGGCTAAGAACTCGGTGGAACTTGGGAGCAACTGGGCAGAATTCTAGTGGGTCTGAAGGAACTACGAGTCGACAGTCGATAATTCTGTCCAGTTACCTTCCGCAGACCTCTACAGGCCACAGTTTGACGCGGTGCTCACGGTATAAATAGCGACGCTAGCTTACATCGATGCTTGATACGGTGTAACTTGGATGATGTTCCCACTGTAAAGGGAATACTGAATTTGCCGATACCACTCATCTGCTTTGATCACATGACATCATCAAAATGGTGGACATAAACCATTCACCGAAATATACTTAAAATGTGCTACACAACAGTAATTATAACTGTTTTTTGATATGACAATAGCAAATAATCCCATATGCCTAATGGACGTATCGAACCTACCGATACCGGACATGATGTAACTAGCGATAAAACTATTATTGCGTGTGACGTCATATACGAGCGTAAAGAGAGAGCACCAGCCTTGAGATCATTCGTGTTCCTTCTTCTTTTGTGGAGGGAAGGGGATGTATGGCTACGAAGTCTTTCGCGACGTATTTCTTGAAAAAAATCTCTCGGTGTACATGCCTGATTCAAGGGATGGCGCTGCAAGCAACGCGGGATAGAAACTATATCTATGGACGTAGAGGGCACCACTTCACTGCGCGCCATATTGCTGTTACCGTGACGTATTCCAGCCAAACAGAAGCTGTCCTTTGCATATAAAAGTGGGAGCCTCACTAGTTCACGACAGTCAGTTTTAGCCCTGACGACGGCCATGGAGGTAGTGGTCGAAAGCTTGGAGTTTTATCCTGAATTGACGCGGCATGTACACCGAGAGATTTTTATTCAAGGAAGGGGGTGTAGGTGGGATGGATGTTGGTTTTGTTGGCAGACATTTAGCTGAGCTGAGCGAGTACGGCTGTGCGCGGCGCGGCGCAGCGGACTGACCTTTTGAGCGGGGGGTGCTTGGTGCCGTTGACGACGAGCTTGTTGCGGTGCGTCTTGGCGGGCGGCGGCGCCGGCGCGGGGTCGGCGGTGGGCGTGGGCGTGCCCGCCGTGGCCGTGGCGCTGGTGCTGGTGCTGGTGTTGGTGTCGGCGGAGCTGCTGGTGGTGCTGACGCTACTGTCGGTGGCGCTGGCGCGCACGCCGCGCAGCTCCAGCTGCAGCTGCATGTTCTTGGGCAGCGGCGGCTTCTCCTCCACCGGCAGCATGTAGGACAGCATCGCGCATCACCGGTCTCCGCTGGCTGGTGGCTGGGCGCTCACTGGGGCCTCGCAGCCGCCATCTGCAACGAGAGGAGGCCTCACTGTAGGAGGAGGAGGGGCGGCGCCGGCGGTGGGGCCCCCGGGGGCTCTGCGCGCTGCGCCTCTGCTCTGTGTGCCGTACCTGCTGCACTCGCCCGGCCTGCCGCCGCAGCGGTGGACGCCGAAGCGCGCTAGCGAGGTCACACTCGACTCGGGAGAACACTGGTCGGCACTTATCACTACAAGCAGCACAGATCGATTAAGCAACACTACTGCCCATTAAAATACCTACACCTCGAAGATGACGTGCTACAGACGCGAAATTTAACCAACAGGAAGAAGATGCTGCGATACGCAAATGATTAGCTTTTCAGAGCATTCACACAAGGTTGGCGCCGGTGGCGACACCTACAACGTGCTGACGTGAGGAAAGTTTCCAACCGATTTCTCATACACAAACAGCAGTTGACCGGCGTTGCCTGGTGAAACATTGTTGTGATGCCTCGTGTAAGGAGGAGAAATGCGTAACATCACGTTTCCGACTTTGATAAAGGTCGGATTGTAGCCTATCGCGATTGCGGCTTATCGTATCGCGACATTGCTGCTCGCGTTGGTCGATATCCAATGACTGTTAGCAGAATATGGAATCGGTGGGTTCAGGAAAGTAATACGGAACGCCATGCTGGATCCCAACGGCCTCGTAACACTAGCAGTCGAGATGACAATCACCTTATCCGCATGGCTGTAACGGATCGTGCAGCCACGTCTCGATCCCTGAGTCAACAGATGGGGACGTTTGCAACACAACAACCATCTGCACGAACAGTTCGACGAAGTTTGCAGCAGCATGGACTATCAGCTCGGAGACCGTGGCTGCGGTTACCCTTGACGCTGCATCACAGACAGGAGCGCCTGCGATGGTGTACTCAACGACGAATATGGGTGCACAAATGGCAAAACGTCATTTTTTCGGATAAATGCAGGTTCTGTTTACAGCATCGTGATGGTCGCATCCGTGTTTGGCGACATCGCGGTGACCTCACATTGAAAGCGTGTATTCGTCATCGGCATACTGGCGTATCACCAGGCGTGATGGTATGGGGTGCCATTGGTTACACGTCTCGGTCACCTCTTGTTCGCATTCAAGGCACTTTGAACAGGGACGTTACATTTCAGATGTGTTACGTCCCGTGGCTCAACACTTCATTCGATCCCTGCGAAACCTACGTATCAGCAGGATAATGCACGGCTGCATGTTGCAGGTCCAGTACGGGCCTTTCTGGATACCGAAAATGTTCGACTGCTGCCCTGACCAGCACATTCTCCAGATCTGTCACCAATTGAAAACGTCTGGTCAATGGTGGCCGAGCAACTAGCTCGTCACAATACGCCAGTCACTAGTCTTGATGAACTGTGGTATCGAGTTGAAGCTGCATGGGCAGCTGTACCTGTACACGCCATCCAAGCTCTGTCTGACTCAATGCCCAGGCGTATCAAGGCCGTTATTACGGCCAGAGTTGGTTGTTCTGGGTACTGATTTCTCAGGATCTATGCACCCAAATTGCGTGAAAATGTAATCACATGCCAGTTCAAGTATAATACATTTGTCCAATAATACCCGTTTATCATCTGAATTTCTTCTTGGTGTAGCAATTTTAATGGCCAGTAGTATAGATCGATTAAACTAGGAACATACGAGTACATAGAGAGAACTGCTACACAGTGGTCGAGAAGGTAACTGTAAGAAATACGCAATGAGACAAACAGAAATTACAGTTTTATTCAATGACAATAAGTACACCGAAGTCACAACGAATTTTTATGGTCGCCCGGACATAGCAAAATACGGGACACGGTTCGTACCAGGGTGTGTAGTCACCACTGACGACAATGCACTGTCTGATATATGCTTCCATGCTGCCCACAGTGTTCCGAAGTTCTTGCGGTTAAGCGTTCCATTCCTGTACCAGCGCGGCTGACAACTGCTACAGGGTCGTTACTGTATGTTCACGGGCTGCCGTGCATCTCCCCAACGCCGCCCAAAACGCTTGTTGGAGTTTAAATCGGCGACACCGGCTGGACAGTCCATTTTCCGAATATCATCTCG